>NW_020897694.1:9303556-9334118 GCF_003984885.1 Neopelma chrysocephalum | reverse complement strand
ACAGCTTTACGATGTAGATTATATAAGTTATTTGTTTTTAGTTCCCCTCCACCCCAATAAACTGCCATAATGTTGATATCCTGGTATGTGTAAGAATAGAATGAAATGCTGTGGGGGATGTTCTCTAGTTTTCAGGTTTTGGAGGGTGGGGGAATCTTTTTAGTATTCTGAAGGTTCTCCTCTTGATATTCAGCATTACACAACTAAACCTGTTGCTGTGGAGAACTGAATTTTGATGGCCTGGGGCCTTGGCATTGAGCAATTTGGGGGGAAGGAAGGATGTTGTTGTTATTATTATTAGAGGCTGCTTAGGGCTTTGGAATGCTGGAAGTAATCTCGGAGGAGGTAGACAGACTCGAAGTGAATGAATAGATAAGCAGAATTAATACATATACATTGCATGTTTATCATCTGCTGCTGTAATTTATTGCTACCACAGTCATTGTTAACATTCCCTAATTTCTCTTTTCTACTTTAGAAAATAAATGGAAAGAGCAGGAATAATGGATTGGGGTTTTCTTCTTTTAGTATTTATTAGATGGAGTGATTTTAAGTTATGAAAGGAAGGACAAACATTTCTCAAAAATACTCTAACCATGCCTTAGCCTGAGGACTCTGCTCACTTTAAAGGAAACAAATATAATGAAATTTAAATATGTGGAAGCTGGAGTCCTTTAGCAGTGCACAGAGGAGGTTTTTTTCAGTGTACTTTGAGACTATAAAGATTTGTTGTCTATTTATAATTACATCATTCTAGATTTGAGATGGCTACAAATTAAGAATGGAAGAAAACATATTTTTTGAAATATTTAATAACTTCTCAGCAACAAAAACCCCCAACAAACAGATAAGAGCACCAAGTAATTATGGCTTAATTCCTGTTGAATGGTTCAGGGCCTTTTCCTGTCATCTGGAAATTAACTCCACTTAAGATGAAACAGAGTATTGGAATAGCAGAGAATCTTTTTTCCCCCTGCCCCTTTAGCTACCCTGCTTTGCACTGTTTCTTCTGCTGAATTGCAGGGATGGAGGCAGGTGGGTTTCTTGCTCTCCTGGTGTATAGAGGGCTCCTATTAAAGCCCTAAAGTATTTCCTCAGATAGAAGATGGGCAGAGTTGAAGCATAATTGAGTGCATATTCAATTTATTCCTCAGAATCAGGAAAACAGGCACATTCAGTCTGAAACAGAGGATAGTAATTTTGTAGATAAATTTCTTATGCTTCCAAAGGGCCGGGATACTCAAAATAGTCCATGAATACTTAATTGAACTCAGTGATACACAGATTATCCCCAGGGGGGGCCCTTAATGTGCAACTAAAACAACTTTCTGTGATATTTCCATCTTTTTTGTGATTATTCAACTGCAGGGTAGCACCCACCAAAGTTGAACTCCACAGTGCAACAGAAGGGTGTCTTTTTGCCTGTTGAAGCGATGGTGGATTCACAATGGAAAAGATATAATTTCCCACTGGAGGGTTAGAGGGAAAACAGGTAATCCCTTAAAAACACACAATGGAAGTACTGGTGTACTTAGGTTGCCTTAGGAAAAGCTGGTACCTTCAGTAGTAGCCCAAGGGCAGAGTGTTTATCATTTGACTTTCACTGCGATGTTTATGCAAGGGCTATGGTATCCGATTAAAAAAAAAGGACCAACCCCACAGTGGGTATAAGGTACCACAAGGCACGGCATCCCTTCTCTCTCCCCACCCAGCTGGGGCAGAGCAGGGCACCCACGAAAGGATGCCCAGCACCAGTTTTTCTCCCCAAGTCCTTCATGTCATGAAATGTCAGTGTGTGCAGGTTATTCACATGCCCACTAAGCCGCGTGGAGAAAAATGCTGCTTAAAAGGGCAGCCTATCCTGTTCTGAGCTTGGCATTCACAGCATCCCTCACCGACCTCTCTCTGGAGGTGGTCTGGTCGGAGTGGCTAACGTGAAGCCTTTAATTCACTGCTGGAAGAATGTTTCACCAGGGGTTTAAAGCAGAAATTGCTACTTGTTGCAGTGCTTTTGGGTGCACTTAATTAATGCCCGTTCCCAGTGCTGCTCAGAGCAGTCTGAAAACACGGGGCTGCAGTATCGTCGTGATCTGTTAGGTAAAGGATAAGCACAAATGGTGACATGCTTTACAGATAAGTTGAGATCACAAATCTGCAGACCTGAGGTTGGCTCAGCACCTCCTATGCAAATGCAGGAGCAAGTGCAGGGCGGTTAAGGGAGCAGGAATGGCTTCTGCCCCTCTGAGCCTGGGAGGGACAGCAAGTTGCTCTTCAAAGTGAGGATTTGGGATACTCCTTCTTGCTTCAGTTAGGAGCTCGGCTTGCAATCAAAGGATGTTAGCCCTTTAAAAGGTGTCTGTTTCATCTGTATTCCTCAGAAATGAGGTTTCTCATGTTTTTTTGTTGCCTTTAATGTAGGCTGTGAATAGCTACTGCAGGTGAGCCCTAAATCAAGATCTGATGCAACAGCAGTGCTGGTATGCAGCAAGGGCTGAGATTGGCTCCCCAGACAAATGTAGCGTACAGAACTATTTTTAATAATGTAGGACTTTGGCTAGGCTTTGCCTGGAGGAAGAAGGGATGGGAGGTGAAATCTCCCCCCTTGAGCTGGTGAGCTCGGCTGAAGTATGTGCTGGGCTTTCATCCCTGCTGGGACTTGGCCAAGATTCAGATGAGGATAGGTTTTAAATCCCACCTTGCAGTGCCCATGGTGCCTGGTAAAGCATCCTCCTTTCCCTGCTCTCAAGGCCTGTTAGACAGCTGGGAGCAGGGGGGAAAGCACACATTTCCTTTGGGACTGTGTGGTGCTTGCTGAGCAATAGTTGCCGAGAGAAAAAAGTGAAGCATTAAAAATTCCTTTAATTGCATTTTGCTGTATTTGTGTGCTTGATAATAGCTAGTAAAACTTGTTTCAGAATACTTTAATGTATGATTTTTTCCCCCCCCATCACATTCGTCTTTGAAAAAATCCTTTGGCCTAATGTTTTTCTTCAGCAGGATTTAAATTTTGCTTATAGTACACGGCAGGGTGTTTTTTTTTTATTCCCTCAAGTATTACTGTGGAAAAGTATTCAGATCTTTGTGTTATGATATATAGTCAGGCAGGAAGCAGCTTAACTTCGGCTTCTCTGGACAGGACTCTGCTGAAAGATGTGGTGTGTGAGCATGTCGATTTTATTGTTATCTTGTAACAACAACCCAATGTTGGACTCCCTTATTTGCATTCCTAGCAGGACGGTAAGGTGAATAATTTAATTCCAGCAGCCTCTGCCACGTGATGGTGCAAGGACCCATCAGCGATGCCTCCCCTGCACCGACAAACTTTGGGGAATGGAAACTTACAGAAGTGATGCAAAATCGTCGCGTGTCCTCCCTTCACCCTGGAGAAATCTCTCGGCGGAGTGATCACTTCATCCTTTTCTTTTCCACGCGTTCCTCTGACGTGGAGTTTGGGGTGTGTGTGTGAGCCTGCGAGCAAGACGAGCGAGGGAGTGGGAAGCGGGGAGGGCAGTGGGGGAAAAACGCACACCCAGCCACAGAGCTCGTAGGAACAGGAACAGCGAGGAGCCGGAGCGAGGCCGGGAGTCCAGCCGCAGGCAGCGGGGAGTGGAAATTTACAGCTGCTTGTGAGCGCCTGTGCATGTCCAAGTGATCCCTTCTGCTCACGCTTTTTCAGAGGCTGACGGTCGCTCTGCAAAAGAAGAGCAGGAGGCCGAGTCGTGGGATCCCTGGTCTCTGCCACGCGTGGATAATCGGCGGGGGGAATAAAGCAGAATTAAATGGGAGATCACTGAAGGCGGCTGCTGGCGGCGTGGGCTGCAGGGAGACGGCAGAGCTGTCTTCAGCACCTGGCCATGGGGCTGCGCAGGGCTGCCTAGGAGCCCCACCTTTCCACTCACAGTAAGTGTCAGCCGAGGTGATGTCCTTCGAGTCAAGGAAAGTTAAATGATTTAATGAAACTTTTCTTTTTTTTTTTTTTCTTTTCTTTCCAGTCAGCACCAGCCTTTTCGTAATAAACTGCTTGCCTGTTTGTTCTCGGTAGTTAGGCTGGTAGCTTTTTATAGCTTTGTAAACTGTGTTACCAGGAGTGGCTCTTTAATGCAGGCAACCCTAAACAATGCTCCTCTTGTTACATAAGGCGCTGGCTCTGCGACCAAGCACTCTGTGTCCATGGAATATCTCTGGAAATGGCTTTATTTACAGTGTGGTTTCCAAAAATAAAATATCTGCAATATATCATTTTTTTTTCTCCTCTCCACTGACTGCCTGCAGCTGCAGACTGGCTCTTGAGATGCGGAGGAATGGGAGCGTGGCCACTTGCATAAGACAGGGGGGAACAGAGATGAAGGGAAGATGGGCATGCGTGTGAACTGCCAGCAGAAACGGCATATGTAAATTAACCATCTCGGTATTTATAGTTCATAGGTCTTGTCGACCTGAAATGCTAATGCTGTGCAATGGGTGATTCATGAAGTCTTTATCAGGCAGAACTTTAATTGAGCTTAAGGGAAGTTTGTTTGGTTTTTTTTTTCCAGAGAAAAGACTCTTTCTTTGGCTAATATTAGTAGTAACGTGAAATTACTACTATAGAAAATTATTTTAATGTGTTATGAAGCTGTTGAACGTAATACAGCAGACTTGCTAGAAACATGGTCAAGTAAATGCTGCGTAGAGAGGTAACTTTAGTAATACTGGACAAAAAGCAAAAAATAGTATTCGTGTTCCTCACTAATGAGTTTAGAGGAAGTCCTATTCCCTCTTGGCTGCTGCCTGCGTTATTTAAATTATGTTACCAGTTTCCATTATTTCTGCAGTTATTATTCCTACTAGAAATGGATATTTAACTTGGTTTTCCTTTTACTTAAGTAAATTAAAAGCTGTTAAGGGCTCTTCTGTTAGAATTGTGTGTACTTCAGAGACATTAGTTAAAAGACCTCCTTCTGCATATTTGGGCTTGTGGGAGTTTTGCTATGGATTACAGTTAGGCATGGAATTGAATCCTTAATCTTTTAGGTTTGAAAGACCTCTGTGGTGACAAATGCAAATTGGGATCCCAAATATTCTTGACTCATCAATCCTGCAAATTTGGTGGCTGTAAAATCCCTGATTTCCTATCTTTATAGTTTTATTGAACATAAGGTAATAACCTATTATTTCTTGCCAGTTCATTAGCATGAATGGGAGAGCCTGTGTAATCCTGTGATACAGAGATAATTGATGCTGGTGTGAGTATGGTGCCACTGGTTGCCACTTCTGCATGGGTTTAGAATCTGAATGTTGCCTGGCATTGCAGTGTGCAAATGCTGTTTTGTTATTTTATTATAATAACAATAGATTTGGTAGCACAGGATTTCCAATAAGAGGACACTAAGTAGCAAAGTCAAACACCCAAAATGTTCCCAACTTCAATTCTGGTGTTTGCCTGTGCCAACGTTGTCTCTATACCCTACTCAGGGTAGATTTAGATTAGATATTAAGAAAAAATTTTTTACTATGAGGGTGGTGAGACACTGGCACAGGTTGCCCAGAGAAGTTGTGGATGCCCCATCCCTGGAAGTGTTCAAGGCTAGGCGACCTGCTCTGTTGGAAGGTGTCCTGGCCCATGGCAGAGGCATTGGAAGTAGATGATCTTTAAGGTCCCTTCTAACCCTGGAACCATTCTATGATTACTATTTTGTTTGTATTATCACATTATTTCTGATCATTGCTGCCTCATTCTGGGTTTGGTTAGTGAACACCTGAGCTGTATCATCTGCTCCAGCAGCCCTGTCTCTGTACCCTCCTTCCATCCCCTTCTTCCTCTCTTGTGCTGGAACAGCTCTAGACTGTGGGCAGAACTGGACTGGAAACCTGTGTGACATATTTTCCCCACCAAGCTATTTTTGTTAACCTGGATCACTTCCCTGACCGGGTTCACCATGTGGTCCTGCAAACAGCTGTGTCACCCCAACAGAGTCTGTAGGGATGTGAGTAGATGTGGAGCGGGGTGTCACCATCATGAAACAAAGTGTTTATTGAACTGTTGCCTCAGTGACCAGCTTGCTATTTGGTGTTTCATTTTATCCTCTGTGTTTGCTGACAAACTACATAGGATTTTGGGGTTTTATTAAATAGGCATTCAAGCACTTGATTATAAACAGAATAAATAATTTTTTCGAGTGCTTCACCACAGCACTTGAGTGGAGCATCACCATGAGTGCCTTCAGTTTCATAATAGTATTAAACAACTATGTGATAATATTATTCTCATTCTGTAGAGGTGATCAGATTAAGGGCAGAGCTGCCTACTTCTTTTCCATGTCTGATCTTCAGGATGCATACCATCTGCTAAAAAAGACATTTGTAGTGATAGTAGGCATTACTGCAATGTTTTGTGGGTTCAGGTGAAGTTTCAGCCAATATCCACTTTCATTCCAGATAGTGCAACAAGTAGCCAACAGCAAAGCTTATGATGAGTAAATTCTTGAGTTTTTGGAATAATTTTGTTGCCAAGCAGGGTTGGTGTTTATTCACCCTAACCCTAAAACTGTCCTCTCTTCTGTTAATCTTTTGTCTCATTTGTGATATACCTCATTGAGGATTTGCAGAGAAGTTACTTGTCTCATTTGTGATATACCTCATTGAGGATTTGCAGAGAAGTTTTGTGATATACCTCATTGAGGATTTGCAGAGAAGTTACTTGTTGTGTAGCCCTGATTCCTTCTGCATATCAAATAAAACACAGGTCATGTGAGGGGACTGCATTGGGGAGGATGAATTTGGCTTCTCCAACTGATCATCACACATGGGGGCTTCCATCCCCTGGTTTGAGTACATTGCTCTGTAAGTGCAACAACTTTCCCAAATATGGCAGGAGGGATAAATGAGGAGGGATTAAAGTGCCTCTTCCGTGATGTAGAAACTGAATTAGCCAAAATGATAAAGAAAGTGTACTAACTCAGGCCCCAAATATATGGGTCTTAGGCACACTGCAGTGAATGAAAAATGAAGGTCTTTTCTTCCATTCAAGAAATTCTCACATGGTATGAGTTATTGAAATGTTTTGATTCTGCTCAATAAGTTGATGAAGGTTAGGAGCTAAGACAAGATGAATGTCTGATACTTGATGGGAAGGAAATCTTTTAGCTCGTTTATTTTGGAAAACCAAATTGCTTGTCCAGAGGAGTGTCTGCAAAGAGTGCATGGATGGGCTCACATGCTCTCTCCCATTCTTGCCTTCGTGGGCAGGAAGAAGCATTTGTTACAGAGCTGCTTTACTGAGTCACTTTGTAGTGGAATGGGCTGCTTAGTAGAGTGATGTTGCTGCGTGTGTTTTTCCTTCACTGTGCTTACAGGTTCAACTGCACTATAATCTTTGGAGGAAGTATATGATGAAAAGCAAAGAAATTGGGGAGAGTGCCTATAAGCAGAACTAGATCTCTTACTGTACCTTATACCTGTATTAAATTAATTTTTTTAGTACTTTCTCTTTATGAGCAGATAAACTGGCAAAAGAGATATTTTGAAGACTGATAAAGCATAGGCTTTGTTGTCAGATGATCTAGGTTGCATTCCTGACACAGCCACTGATTTGTTTTTTATGTGGCCTTGAGTAAATTTTCTAATCTTTCTGTGCTTCAGCTTCTCCCTTTGCAGAGGGGGCAGAGTAAAAGGAGGTATATAGGTTTTGTGAAATCTTAGTTAAATGTTGGTAGAGTTGGAGGCCTCTGAGGGAAGGCATGCCCTGAGTATGAGGGCATGTTATGTTACCTTTGACAGGCTACCGAATACCCTAAAAGTCATGTCTTGTAAAGCACATCCATCTCGGGGTTCAATTTGCTGCTTTAGTCTGTGTGATTTTCTTTCCCCCCTTTTTTCTGACTCAAACAGAAATAACCAGACATTTAGAAAGTGGTGCTTTAATACTTTCTTTTGGTGCTTCTTAACTTACCTAAAATAAAACCAGTGCCATTTTTTTTCCTCCTGAACAAACACAGAATGACATTCCCTTAAAGTATTTTTCTAAAAGTAGAGTTCCTGAAATGTGCTGGACACTCCAGCTCTGGCAGCTGAAATGTCGTGTTCATGCTGATGGCAACAGCAGGCTTTGGAAACCACTGTTACTCCTACAGTGCTGCTGGGGCATTTTCCTCATGACTGGGAGAGACAACTTCTGAAGCCAGGAGAGTCGGTCCAGTGAGATACAGCTGTTTCCTTTGGTCTCATAAGCTCCTCACAAGAGCACCAGTGAAATAACATCATCAGAACTAAATGTTTCAGAAGTTGGCTGGCCCCCCATTATGAATTCAAGACTGCCCACAATCCATTTCTGATTTTATAAAAACATATGTTGAATAACCATTAGATGGAAAAATTTTTTCTAGAGAGTAGGAAAAGAAAGGGGCTCATTCAGCCCTGTCCCTTGCTGCCAGACAGCAGTGTCAAAAATCCATGAATCAAGCTCTGTAATGGGGCTGGTTCAACACCTCAAAGCTCCAGTGGGTGGAAACCTTTACATTTTCAGCTGAAGTTTATTCATCAGCAGTTTATAGCCATTTACTTCTGCATAAATAAAGTTTTATTGTTATTTGAGCTAAAATAACTTCTTGGGCTTCCCTGTATTTTATTCTAAGCTTACCAAGGGGAGCACTTTTAGCCTCCTAGACAAACTGGTCTTCCCGTTTTTCTGGTCAACCTAGGGTCCTTCTCTCCACCAACTCTAATCTCTGTTGATTTTACTTGAGTGCAGGTGTTCAGGATTGTGTACAATGTTCTGTACAAAGTTCTTTCAAGACTGTACAGAGATATAAATACCTTTGTATTTCTGTTGACAGTTACTTCCTTAATTCATCACAGATTTGCATCTGTTTTTCTCCTGTCTGTAAAATACTGTGTGTATTTGTATATGTCACCAGCTGCCGGTTTTTGTCATTTCTCATGGTAAGTCCTCAGCTTGAAGCAGATAATCATAGAATGGTTTTGTTTGGAAGGGACCTTTGAAGGTCATCTAGTCCAATTCCCCCTGCCATGGGCGAGGATGTCTTCAACTAGATCAGATTGCTCAGAACCCCGTCCAAATCTAATCTTGAATGTTTCGAGGTATCTGGAACATCTACAAATCCTGTTTCTTCTACCATTTAGTATCATCTGATAGTTTCTACTCTTAACTTTTATCCCATTTTTATTTTCTTGGTTCTTCACACAATTTAGTTTCTAATGATATTCCAATCCTCTTATGTGTTGATAATATCTTTCTATTTTGAGTCTCCACAATTTTTGTGTAGGCTCTTAATTTCTATGCCTGTCTAAGTACAATCCTGTCCCCAAATTGCTGTTACCTTCTCAGTCAGATGACATGATAATTTTCTTTCAAGTAGTTTATTTTCCAGTAGTATATTCAAATTAGTGTATTTCCATGTTAGATACATAGATTCTACTGTGTCTTCTCTGTTTAAAAATTTATTCATAAGGAACTGTAGTATGAGCTACCTTTAGTAAGCCTGTATTACATTCTTTTCACTTGTCATTCATCTTTGGTTTTCAGTTATTTTTAGAGTGGTTTCTTGAGAAGAAGAAGCTTACATGGTGACACTGTCTATCTCTCATCCTAATTCTCTTCCCATGGTAACTTTTGAACTTACTGTCAAATTTCAGGCTACCTTGACAGAGGGCCAGATGCCTGGCAAATACCAAGTTCCAAAAAATGGACTGAAAATAAGCAATGAAAAGAATAGGGCCTTTAAACCAAGTTAGTGCCTCTACTGAAGAGAAGACCTTCCAAGTAAAAGTTTAGAGAGCAGAGAGCTGATACAAGGAGGAGGACAGGACAGAAATGCCCCGCTTTGTTAAGAGCTTTAGCAAGAGCTTGTGCTTTCAAGCCAGTCATGAGGAGCAAATCTGGAGGAGAGGAGTCCTTGTTTTGCCACATGCCTTGTGGAATAACCAGCCATAAGACTAAGGAGTACAACTCCCAAATCTCATCAAAGTGACTTTACCCTCATTTGCTTCCACTTGTAATTGTGATTAGCAGGTGTCCTCGTAGAAGATTCCTGCATGAAGAATCAAAAGGGATCATAATCTGCAGGTGCCAGTATGTATTTTCTGAAGTGATGGATCATCTGCTGCCAGGTGATGATGAGTTAAAAACTGTGATGTAAGAATCTGTGGTTAGGATAATGGTAGAGTATGAAGTGAAGAGAAATGTATTTTATCACTGAACGGTGCCGTGGTGACTTGGTGTCAAGACTGAAACTATATAGTCAAAAAGTGCTAGCCTTTGTTCCCAACTAATGTTGTAGTTTTATGGAAAATTAATGATTATTTTAAATACAGGCGCCCTACTCTAGACAGTTATGTAAGTTACTTTTTGGGATGAAAATATGTTTATAGTCAAGATTTAAGTTAGAAATGTGAACTTCATTTTTTAAAAATCTCAGAACCTCTAGCTCAGGAGTACTTAATTTTAAAAATCAAATTATGTCCCCCTTTGCTTTTCTTTGTGTGGAGTCTTCTGAAAGGGAAAGATGAAGGAAAGACTTCAGCATTCTGGTTATACCTACCCCAACCTGGATGAAAATACTTCTTTTCTGAAATGCATCTCTCTTGCTTTCAGACTGACTCTGTTGCATCATCACATCCTCATCCCGTGTCTTCAGGGATAATAAAAACATGCAGAATCAGGACCTTCTCAAAGTGCGTTGTGAATTATTAATCTTCTGTTTGCAGCACGTGTGGGATTACCGCGTGCTTGACACTCGCTAGCAGCATTTAAGCAACTTTATTGTATACTATTGGCATCCCAATCTTTTCCAGTGTTTGCATGTAACTGAACATGCCCAAAAGAGTGAGTTGTTAGCGTACCCAGTCTTTAATCTTGCGCTTTGTCAGGTTGAGATGCGACTTTGCTCTGTTGCAAGTTGGCTGGTGGTGCCAAAGCTTGGAGTTGTGAGGTGCATGGGAGCAGGGCTCTGCAGCTGAGGGCTCAATAGCTGAGAGTGAAGGTTATGTAGTGAAAACTGCAGAAATAAAAATGAGTTTGAACTGGACTGTGAGAAGCTTGAAAATGGAAGGCTCAAAGTGGTGAGGTTTCAGACATTGAACATGAAAATATCCCTGTAAAACTGACATAGCAACAAATGAGAAGCTATTTACACATTCACCTACTGTGGACACTATGAAAGAAATTTTGGGTTAAATAAGACACTTAAAAATATTTCCTCCATGTCATAGAAACTGTAAAGATAATCTGCAAAAATGTTTTGAAATGTTTTAGTAAGATGTTAAGACAGAATCTGTATAGATTTGGTTTTTTAAAGTCAGAATTTTGTACTTTGTGTTTTATATGATTGCTATTTATAGTTGCAATAGAATGTATGTCTAATCTGGGTATTAATTCTATAGGATATTTGGGGATTAGTAACACATGGATGTATGGCAAAAATGGCATCATATTTCCTGATGGACTCTGTAGCATGTCAGTAATAACAACAAAGCATGAGAGGAGTGGGTTCTTTAGGACCACTGGGTTTTCTCCTTTATGCTGTGTGTATTGTGCTCATTTAATTCTCTCCTTTAAAACCTCTTGTATAAAGCTTTTTTGTAATTGTAAAAGTTGAAGAATAATGAGATTGAAGTGATTGGTGTATATATTTATGTTTTCACAACAAATTTTGCAAGTGTGTGTGTGGAGGGATTGTGATGGTTTTGTTTTATTGTGGAAAGAGATGAAAGTTTGAGATTATTTTTGCTGCTTTTTTTTTTAACCTCTTTTTCATTACTGTTCAAACTGGAATGCAGTCCAGAATAGTGCTCTCCCTGGAAAGTGGTACGGCTTTAACCAGAGCATATTCCCATCTGTAGTCAGTCAGTCATTGACTTCAGTAGATCTTTGTATTAGACCCTCAGCAAAACCCATAAGAATTCACAACTTAATGCTTTGTAAGATGAGAAACTAATCTAGTTGGTTTCTTTCATATATAAATACAGTGATGTGGTATTTGCCTTTCTAGCCATACAGAGAAAGAATGTTTTAAATTAAACAAACAATCCATTTTCATTAAAATGCTCAGTCTTCTGTTTAAATGTCATGAAAACATTTGTGTTCGTATTTGGACCTTGATCGTCTCTTCCTTATTTAATTCAGCCAATGTTTTACACAAGTGAGATCTGACCCACAGATTCTTGATGTCTGTCAGACTTAGGAGATAGCTTAAACTGCTTCTTCCCAAGAAGCTTTAGGCTGAAAAAGAAAAGCAGCTGAAGAAGAAGAAGAGATGGCAGAGAATGTGGGACCTTAACTTGCCGTGCTCTAAACAAAGGATGCGTTTGGTGTGCTGGCATTTACAGTTGCTTATCTGCATCATGATGGAGCTAGTGTAGTCTGACAGAAACCCTTAGAAAATTCTAGTGGAGCCTGCCAGATACACAGTGTCCAAAATATGTTGGACGTAGACATAGACTAGCTGGAGTGCTGACCCTGTAGATCAGGTCTTTAGGAAGCATCCAGCTCCTGTGGAGGTGCTGAGTAGTTGCTTTCCACATGCTAATGGTGGCTTGAGAATCCTGGATGAACTTGCAATAACTGTACGTGAGAACTTTTACTGCTTCACTGAGCAGCTGAAACAAAATGTAGTGCCTGAGGCATAATTTTCTTGTTCATAATGTTTTTGTGTGGTTTTACTGTGTTTTTATATAAACCTTAAAAACTGTTTTTATTTCTTGTTCAATTTAAGGCAGTCCTCCTCTATCCTGAAGGAAGAAATCCAGGTGAAGAAAGACCATGCCTTTGTTTAGTAAATCGCACAAAAATCCTGCTGAGATTGTGAAAGTTCTGAAAGAAAACATGGCCATATTGGAAAAACAAGAAAAAAGGACAGACAAGGTATGAGATAACGTTGTAGAAGACCAATAAGGTTTTTATGCTGTAGAGCAGTAGAAGGGAAGAAAATTGTGTTTGCTCACTGCCCTGATTCTGCAGGTGCTTGCTTGTGTAAGTAACTGTGTTGGAATGGTTCTGCTGAAATCAGGGGTCTTTTGTGTAGGTAAAATACAACAGATCTGGGGGCCAAACCAAAAATGCTGACATCCAGGAGCCTCAGCCAAAATGAAGGATGATCTCCCACTACTTCAAACAGTAATGCATCTAACAAAACAGCTTGGAAGGCTATTTGAAAACTATTATACTATAGTTTTAGCAGGATAGCAAATGAGACTGTCAATTAATGTGTAGGTATCCACAGAGCAAAACTTACTTCTGATGAACATTGTTCACATAAAACAGCAAACCTGTGTGTATCCAGATGAGATATCCAGAAGAGATTTCACTGTGTTGATCCTTTACACCGTTCTGGGTGCTGGTGCTTCCTAAATGAGCTGTGCTACTCATATTCTAATTATAGTGCTAGGCTTTTGCTAATATTACTGCTCTTTTCTAATCCTGTGACACAGACCCGAATTACTTTCGCCACTTTTCCAGTGACCACTTGAGAAGATGCTCCCCAACATAAAAAATGCTCTCAATTAGACATTTGTGCTTGCATAAAATCAAATAATTTTGTTTTCTTTTTTGTATCTGATACTCTGGCCCTCTATACTATCGCTGTAGTAGAAGTATATGATTTTAATTAACAACAAACTAATTTTAAGTTAAAACTGAATATCAAAGGAAACAGAAATAGCTGATAAGTGATATTAGTAGAGTTTTCATGGAGCTGATATTTGCATGTGTGCATGTTGAGCTTCCCCCAGTTGTGCAGGAGCCTGTATTAAAACAACCCCAACCCAAAAGGTAGGCATGGAGCCCTTCGCACCCTTAGTGAAATCCTCTTGAAACTTTTTGGTTCAAAGGAAGTAGCTCAGAGTGTGTTAATTATGTAAGATTGGTCACACGGATTTCTGGGAGGCCTCCAGTATTTGATGTCTCATGCTGAAATACCTTCGGTTAACTGAAAAGCACTGAGAGAATTTGACTCAACTAAAACATAAGTAACTAAATAAACCAACAGAATCTGTTCTTCCCTGCTGAATTCATCTTTTGGAGCCTGATTAAAGAAGACATTCAAAGCAGAAGCTCTAGACTCGGATTTCTTTTCGATTTGCCTTGCAGCATGACTCCTCTGGGTTGTGGTTTTGAGAATTTTTGGCTTTGAGCTGGTTTGTTTATTTGTGTGTCAGTGACAAAGGAGAAGAAATTCAGACTTCTTAGAAAATCAAGAACTTGATGTAAATCTTTCATAAAAGTCAGAACAGCTGGTGTGTGTTTTCCGCACAGAACAAAAGATACGGGAGTGTTTCCTTGTCATATTAGAATGGAAACAGCTCATGAACTTAATGACGCTTATTTTATAGGAGGAGGTTGGATTTCAGTTATTTTTTACATACTTCATTGCTATAGTGTAGAGGCTGTTCCTGGGGTAAACGAGGGTGATCTGGGGAGAGGAGGGAGTGGGACAGGCAGTCCCTTCAGCAACAAGGCAGAAGGTGAAGAAAGCAGCCTTTTTTTTGTGGGTATATGGTTTATATGGCTTGTTGACTCAGAACTTTGTGCTGTGATGTAGAAGAAACACATAGGGCCTTCCTCCTTTCAGGAGGAAAGATGTGAGACTCCTTGGTAATGCTGCCTTTCATCTAGAGTGTGCACTGAGCTGTTCTGAAATAAATACCTATTAAAGAAAATAGCCAAATTTGTTCTCCTGAGTTTAGGGAAGTAAATTGTAAGGAATGTCTTTAGTACTGTGACGATGATAAACTTTAAAAAATGGCAGGAAAAACAATCCCCCCAGTTGCATCTGCTACTATCCATTCAGGTTTGTGGACTTAGTAATACCATTTTTAAGTGTTGTTTGAAATTTGAATTGGAGAAGAACAGATGATGGAGGCACTTTCAATGGCACACAGGTCCTCAAAAGTTAGTAATGCTAATAAGTAACATGTTTTCATGAGTATGATTAGAGAAATTTAACTGAAAACAAAAGCAAAGAAGAACAAAATACAGTGCTGTACACTGCTCCTCAAAACTTGGCAAGGTTTTTAAATTTACCTCCAGTTTGATTTCCAAATGGAGAAGAAACGTGTCAAACTTTCATGAAAAGCTCCAGAGGTCTAGCTCCTTCAAGAGTCAGAAACTCTGGATATCTCAGAGCTGCTTTTGGACTCGGTGGCCCTGTGAACACAGAAGTTTGGAAAGCAGAAATCTGAAATTTTTCAGATTTCTGACTCCTTGTCTGCTGTGAGAACTAGAGGGGTACTGTTGTGCCTCACCAGAAAACCAGGGTATGACTCCAGAGAATCCCTGTTTTTTCATGCAGAATAGTTTCAAACTAGGTCTTACTTCAGATGCTTAAACAAGAAGATTTATCCTGTGACAATTGAGCTGTTATCGTAGTACAACCAATATTGTATGTGGGTTGAGACAGCTAAAAGCTGCTAATACAGCTGGACTTGCCAGGGAAGTGTGGCAAAGCTTGAATTAACTGCAGAGGTAGCAGAGAACCTTCTTGATTCCTTTCCCAGTTGAGAAGTCATAAGTATGAGGTGAAGGTGCCCTGGGCAGCTGGGAGCACACAAGGTCAGACAGGAAGAAGCTTGATGCTTCTCACACAACTTTGTGAAACTGTCAGCAGGAACCATCTGTGTCTTGGAGGGGAAGTTTTTAAATAATGCAGAAATGATCATTCCTACCAAGCTATGCAGGACGCAGGTAGAGGGAACTTTACAGCAGAGCAGTTGAGACTTCAGGGTAATGGGGAGAGGGTGGAGGACAGAGCTTGATAGATAGGATCAAGAGAAGATAGGATAGAGAAGCCACTTGTAATTGCAATGGAAATTATACATCTTTTCTGTGGCATTTCCATGTACACACATAATATAGGAAAGTTTATACTCTTTCTTCATGATGCTTTTTGTTAGTCATGGAGTAGTACCCATTCAGGCTTTAAGTACTGTTGACTGAGCTAGCATCTGTCTTCTTAGAAAAGGATTGAATTTGACCCAGTTTCTCCATGTGTCTTATTTTTTTTAAACTATTAATGTGTGTAGTGTTGCCATAATGCTTTTTAATGCTTTTTAAACACTCCCTACTGAAAAATAGGCCAAGTTTGAATGTGTAGTTCTTACTTTTATGTGTGGGTTTCTTTTTTTACTTGCATGGATGTGTGTGTGCTTAAAGCTTTGCCATTTTCTCAGCTACATTCTGGTGGTTGATAGACCACAGGTTGAGAAGTGCCAGCACACGTGGCTCCTTTTTCTCTGAAGTGCTCTTTCTAATATCTTGGTTTTATAATTTTTTAAAAATAACATCTGTTTTAAAGAAGGCATTGTAGCACTGGCAAATCTAATGTAACAATTGGGCGATTAGGGTAAGACAGAGCTGAAAAAGTGGACTAAAGCCTTCTTTATCAACCATCCTCTTCTCTTCCAACATCTGAAATAAAATAAAATGTTATTGGAGCATGTATGATTACTGACATCCTGTTCAGGCTTTGATGTGTTGAAGAAGAATTAATTAAGTTTTATTACAAAATTCTATAAATGTCATAAAAATTTTAATCTCAGTCATGTAGGACCAAAATGTTCTTGAATTTAATAAAAAAGCCCATTCTGGAATTAGCTAGAAAAGCAGGGAAGTATTTAAATACCTAAGAAAGGAAGCCTTCAGCGCTTAGACTCTCCTCCTTTCTGGCACGAATCCTGTAGCATTTGGAGGATGCATGTAAATAGGGATGAGGAGAGGAGAAACCTTGATATCAAGTGCTCAGATCTGTTGAACCTGAGGAAGAAGGGACAGCTTGTGACACGCTGGTCACACTGCTTCATTTATTACTGATATGTTGCCATGTCTTCTGTTGATTGATGTTGTAAAAGATCATTAATAAAAAGGATGCCTGATCCACCTCACAAAAAGAGAGGTGTGACATCCTGACTTCTTGAAGTCTTGTGTTCAGCTGCTGAGTCCAGTCGGCACAAAGCAGTGCAGGTGGCATCCAGTATGTCACTGAAGGATGTCCTTGAACACATCACCCTCTTGCCGCTAACCACACACTTTCGGGTGCGGCAGCCTGACTCAGTGCCATCTGTGGTGCCTACAGGTTTGGTAACATTTTCTGAACTTGCCTTGCAGCAAAAGCCTTTCAAGTGTCACAGGCTTTTAATTTAGTGCAGCAAACGGATCTGAGGTTGGTTGAAACTTGGTCTAATCTTTGCAGGTAGTCTAGATGGGCCGGAAGATTTGCAGTTTCTGGTGTAGCTGATCCAAGATTAAGGGTTTATTGTGGAAAATGAATCCAAATGCATTACAGCAGGTTCAGGGTGCTGGGCTGAGTGTTTTCCTAGCAGGCAGAACTGCAGGCTGCAGCACCTTTATCAGTGTTCAGAAACAGAGTGAAGCTAGATGTACAATAACCTGCAGTCTCTAGCTTCTACTCCTTTAACTTAAATATATCTAACAAGACTGCTCATTTAGGTAGGTCACTGTAATCTGTCCTCTGTTTCACCTCTGTGTGCTGTAACAAATTTAGTACTGTTCAGAAGGATCAGGAGAACAGCATTTTATTAAGGCTACATTTAAAAGACTTCAGGATTTCTGGAACAAATATTTCTATCAATAAATCCTGCTTTTTTACATAGCAACAATGAAGCCATTATAGGCTCTTGTTCACCTCACTTGCTGCTGCATTCATAAAGCATCTGGGGAGCGGTGTGTGAGGTGAGGTGCATGCGGAGGACATGATGTGCATTTGCATGGAAGAATGGTTGCGTGACTGCTGTGAACGTGAATACCCGTGGATGCGATTCTTCAGCTGCCAAAGTCAGTTGCAAAATTGCCTTCAACTTCATTGCTGCAGACTGAAACTGAGGGAATGAGATAAGAAGGGCTTGGCACCCCTTCTTCCTTGCTCTGTGTGTCCTGGGGTTTTGTGGAGTGTTTCATGTTTCAGCTTCCCTGTTCTGCTAAGGCCTGTTATTGCTCTAGAGATGGGAGAAACTCCAGATACCATCAGGTGCTGGTGCCAAGACTTTAAACCTGTCTCTTCTGATTGCTTTTTATTTTTTAAGGGCCTTACAACCTTTAGTTCTATCTTAAGTGCAGGATTAACAGTAGGAAAGAAATTTATGTCCAGGTGGGGCAAACCTGTCTTCTCCACTTAATCATAAAAATGGCCAGTCTTCGCGAATGAAGATTTTGGGAAAGGTCTTTTACCTTTCCAGCCTGCGCAATGGATTTTTTTAGGTGAGACACAGAATGCGCTGAACTGAGCCCACCCTTTAATCCTAAGGTTCATCTGCCGGGGCCAAGCAAGCTTGGACAATGGCAGTGAGGTCCTCAGGACGTAGGTTTGTTTAGAGTGACCTTCTCATAGATGGATGGCCTCACAGGGCTAACGAGCTCCATCTGCCCGGGGGACCAGGAATCGAACCTGGGTTGCAGCAGTGAGACTGCCACGTCCTAACCACTAGGCCATTAGGGGTCCCACCATTTAATCATCCATCCTTTTAAAAGGTGTTTCCCTATTGTGCCTGCTTGGCCAAATTGTCGTTGCCAGCTTCCTTGAGTACTAGTCCATAATGTTTTACTAAATGGCAAACTTTAGGCCTCTTGATCCAAAATGTCCAGAATTTGTTCCTATGGATCAGTTTAGCATGAAATTGTATCAAGAATAAGTTAGCTGAGGTGATCCTGAAGTTACACAGGTGTTGGATTCCAATTCTGCTAATGGCTTTTCTTGGGAGTCCATACAGACTGTAGAGAGAGAGACCTGCATTGGCACAATTCTTTCAGGAGAAAAATTGGTTTGAATCACATAGAGAGAGTATTTTTAAACCAGTTAAAACCAAGTCAAGGAGCTTTATGCTTTTGGTTGCAGTATGTAGCGTGGAGTACTGGCAGATCACTGAATCACACATTGGAGTATTTAACATCACACTGGCAGGCATCTGTGTGTGTTACTGTCTGCTGCTGTGCAAGAGAGCAACAGTTTAGAGAGATATTTTTGGTCTGGAAATATGCTAGGTACACAAACAGAAGCTGTATTGCCCTATTTGCCATATTCTTATGAACAATTGAGGATTTCTTCACCAGGCATCCTGTATTTTTCTTATGTGTATTTGTTATCTGAGTTTGGGAAGGTGGAAAAAGTTCTTGCAATCTGTTTTTTATTCACTGTTATGGTTGGTCATAAATGTTATATTAAGTCCCCAGATGAATAAAAGTAAGAATAAGCCCTTCTGACCTGTAACATATGGACATACATGTGAGACCTCTAATTTGTTGATGAAACACAGGTAAAATAGAGACAGCCCACTGAAAACTTTGAAGAGTTGCAGCTCAGGTGTAGGAGCTCACTGTTGATTATTCAGGGCCTTATGCTTTTCCCTTTATGTTGTTTGTAATCTTCCTTGGAAAGGAGTAAAAAGATGCAATGGATCTACCTTGAATAAGAGGAGATCCATCTCTCTCTCTCTCTGACAAGCATAATAGGTCTGGATCACAAGCACTTAATATGGCTTTGTTAAGATAAATGTGAAATTGCCATAGGTAGCTGAGGAGAGGAGAGGTGCAAGGTTAGTAAGTAGAGGTAATTTTTATTAACCCAGTTGGAATAGCCAGAAATTCATGTTGCTGAAGTTGAGGACTCTTGGTAAAATATATCTGTGGTGTGCTATGTATGGGGGTTTTAAAAAACCTGTCTGTATGAAGTTTTGATTTCTGAAGCAGATCTACTTGGTTTATTTTGCTATATCACACAAGCAGTATTGCAGATAAAATAGGTTAGCCTTTGAGTATGGAGAGTTTTAACTCATGTAATTACGGAAATAAAAATTCAGCTTTTGCCATGAACAACAGATAAGAAGGCTTTGTTTTAGCCTTCCATGCTGTTCTTTAAAATCTTACTGGAAGATTTTGTAACAACAACAAAAAATATATAAGTCTTGGAGGATTTCTTTGTACCTTAAAGGAAAAAAGAAACCAAGAAACTCCTTATTGAACTCTGTCATATAATAAGAGGAAAGAAAATTAACTGTTTTGCAGCATTCCTTAATAATGCTGAATTACTGCCCTAAGAACACTGTCATGCACTTTGACCCTCCTGTAGAGAACAGTCCAAAAAGCCAGATAAAGCTCAGAAATTGTCTTCTAGACCTGGCCAAGCAAGTTAAACTGAAGAACCCAATATTAAAACTGTGGGAAATGAAGATCAACACTGGAGTATGGAAATATTTCAATACAGGCATAGTAGTGTTATCCATTCTGTAATAAAGACGGGACCTTTGCAACAAGATTGGCTGATCTTCATGTGTGGGATAGGCTGTGGAGAGGAGTGTCTTGAGGTCTTTCAGGGAAGATTTTTTCGTATAGAATTTTAGGGAATCATTTCTCTGTAAGCTCCTTTCTTTGTGTTATGTTCCCGTTAAGTCAACAGCAACAAGACTTTGATCTGTGAGGAAAATAAGCTGCGACAGGTATCTTCAACTTATAAAATTTCCAGCTTTTCTTGTTGAAGCTGTTGGTAGGTTGCTGACAAAAAATCAACTTTATGAGCAGGGCAGGTTGAACGTGTTCATAATTTGATTTAGAGAGGTTATGTAGGCTTATCTATGCTGTCAGTTTTCCAGTTCTAAGGCTATTGTACATCCTCTAGCCCAGATGGGTTAGCAGAGGATTGTTAGATTTCAACATTTTCACAAAATGCTGTGTTTCAAAATGAACTCAAAACCCTCTTGTGAGTTGCTGGTCACTATAAACTATACTCTGTGAATGTAGAGTTATTTCTTGTTGGAAATGACTTGTTAGTCCTGTGTTGGATCAATATAGAGAAGAAATGACCATCATTGAAAAAACTGCCTTTGTTGCACAGGTGGGTCTAGGTTGTGCTCTCCTTCACTCCCCTTACACAGCTATTGCAAATCAACGTTGTAAGTCATTGGACACTCACCATGCACCCACCTTGAATTTTAGTGTTCTGCGATGGAATTGGATCCTCCCAAGTCTGGACATTGTGAGCTAAGATGCCTGTAGACTAGAAACCTGCAAGTTGCCTTGGAAGGTCAAGATCCTGACATCTTGTGCAGGGACAGCACTGATGTGTGTGCTCGGAATCAGCTTGCGCTTCATCTTTGCTTTGTTGTCCCTACCCACAACTTTTAGCTGACCAAAGTTCAGCTTATCCCACTTTTGACATTTGTATGTAATACAGATAAGCCATTCTCTTCAGGACTGTGTGTTTAGTTTTCTTCTTTCCCCCCTTTTCCCCTCTGTTCACAACAGCTTTTGTAAATATAATGGCATAAATTCAGTTATGATGTAAAGGACTCATCCCTAGAGGGTAAAAGGAAAATCTACTGGAAATAAGATTGTGACTAATTGCAAGACTGAGGCAAATGGCTAAAAGTGCTTGGATATTTCATGAAAATGTTTCTTTTGCTCTATAACTTCTGCTGAAGTGATGCTTGCAGCACTTTGCTATTGTTGCTGCTGCCAATTCTGGAAAATAAAAAGTAATGTGGAAGTCATAATAGAGTTTGGAGTTTTTATCAAATCTCTTTTTTATTTTTTGTCACTGACATTCTGTTTGTGGCATTGTTAGGGGGAAGAGTATCTTGCTGAGGCTTTTTGTTGATTTTTGCAATTTTTCCTGAAGAGGGTCAGGACCGGTCTGACTTCTTCTGTAGATATGTTTCTGTCATCCTGTATTTCCATGTATTTATGTGAGTGTATTTGCTTTGTTGTTTGTTTTGGGCACATCTTAGGTCTTTGGATCTTGGAATGTCTTTTTTTTTAGCAAGTTTCCATGCCAGAAACAGTGCTTATGTACTTAAGGTATTATTCTAAAAATGCTTTAAGATTAAGTGGAAATGTCAAAATGGAGGCTAGAAGTGACTGTTAATTTAGGAATCTGTGTTCAGGATTATGGTTTCCCTCCAAATAGATTGTGAGGGATAGGCACTGAAGAGCAGTCCTCAGATTTGACCAGGAATAGCTTTGGTGGCAGGCTGAATGTCAAACCAGACTATCCGGAGGATATAAAGGAGGAGGAAGTTAAACCCAGAATGTAAATTGCACGTAGAAAAGCTGAGAAGATGATCAGATGGGATGGCAGATGATTAGAGAAGTACAGCTCTTGTGCCCATTTCTGCCCATCAACACCAGTGTTCTGTAGTTTCATTTTCTCACACAGCACTTTTACTTTTTCACCTCCTTTTCTAGAATAAAACCTAAAGCTGAGCCTTGCAGGCATTTTTCTACATATCAGAAAGGACTACTTACACTTGAAAACAAAATTTATTAATTATTTTTTTTTAGCTACAGAACACCAGAGATATTCCCACCCTGCCCAGCAGAATGGGTGAACAGCCAAACGTATGAGTTTTTGCTTTGATATGAAAATATTTCCCCAGCTCTTACAAAGACTTAGAGCTTTAGCTTCCAAGATAGCATCCCTGTTGTTAGTCCCATCTGTACTCTGTGGGATCTCTCAAGTGACATACCACTAACATTTGAGGTAAAAATAGGCTGTTTTGCTGAGTGATGGTAAGGAACAGTAAGATTTCTACTGGTTAAAGTTATCACATACTCATACTCATTTACATGCCACTCATGCTGATCTATATCAAAAAGCAGAAAACTGAGAGTAGGTACTAGGAGATTAGAGGAGAACAGTTCTTTATGCTGTGCAAATCAATGCTTGAATCTTCCAGATAAATGCAATGTAAAAGTGGCTTTTTATTTTTTTTATTTAGAATTTCTAGGTTTTTACTACAATTTTTATTCACTATATGAATAAAACCTGTGATTTAAATCAATATTAAAGTATTGGGAGATGAGCAGCAGGTGAGAGATGCCTCTTCATAGCATTGTGTGGTTATTTTATGCAGATTGATGAGATGGTATTTGAAAGAATGATATTTTTCCTTTCAGTTTATTTGAGAGATGTATTGAAATTATTGATCTGGCTTTAAATATCCATTAATGTCCTATTAGGTTTTACAAATGACTCTTGGGTTTTCTGTGTGTGTCTCGATTATTTTTTTCCACCTGCTATGCTAACAAAATACTAATTTCAAGTAAAGGTTTTGCAGTATAGATGTGAAAGGCTACCTTATCTTCAGAATCTTTAACCATCCTGCCTGGCACTTTGCTTTCATTCTTAGTTTTGCTTTCAAACCTGTTCCTTACTTACTTCCCACTCCCTGCCAAAGAATCCAATCAGCCTTGCTGCAGATCATGTTTGTAATAAATATAACCAGACCCAGGAAGAGCCATTGCCTCCATAGCCCCATGGCTGGAGCAGGTGGCATTTAAAGCACACACATATACGCACATGAAAAAATAACACCTTTGCTCCACGGAGTCTTTATTTATACAAAGTGGAGCAAACTTGTGAGGAGAGCGTGAGCCGGAGCCACCGTGCTGCGGCCAGTGGTCATTTTCCTTGGGAAGTGGGATGTTGTCATTCACATCTGATTTAAACCTGCTGACTGCCAGGAATGCTAAGCTGTTACCTTTTTATAGGTGAGTGTCTTTCATTTTCCTGTTATAAGTGTTCTGGTCAAGATCTTTTGCAAGGTAATTCTTGATTTTTCCTCTACATTAGGTATCTGAAACATTGCACAGAATTAGTTTACACTAGGTGGAAACAAAAGATGAAAGATTTGTTTTACTTCACTTGGTGACAGCTGTGGAGCTTTACTAAAGCAAATTGTTTAATTTAAAATTTCTCAACCTGAGGCTGAAGTGCCTGTGTGCTCAGTAAGCAAATCCTTTGTGGAAGAGGCTGGCTAAAACCACACGTGATGAGGAGAAATAGGTGGTGGCAATGCAAAGGTGTCAGGTTTTGGCTGGCATAGAGTTAATTTTTTTTTCTAGCAGCTGGTACAGTGCTGTGTTTTGGATTTAGGGTAAGAATAATGTTGATAACACACTGATGCTTTAGTTGTTGCTGAGCAGTGCTGACACAGAGTTAAGGCCTTTTCTGCCTCACCCTACCCCACCAGCAAGTGGGCTGGAGGGGCACAAGAAGCTAGAAGGAGACACAGACAGAACAGCTGACCCCAGCTGGCCAAAGGGATATTCCATAAATTATGGCATCATGCTCAGCATATAGGGTTGGGGGGAAAGCTGGATGGAGGCTGCTACTCAGGAACTGTCTGGACATCGTTTGGCAGGTGGTAAGCAATTGCATTGTGCATCACTTGTTGTTTATTATTATTGTTATTGTTATTACTATTTTTTGGCTTCTTTTCTGTCCTATTAAACCGTCTTTATCTCAACCCACAAATTTACTTCCTCTCTCCTCCAGTTCTCTCCCCCCTTCCACTGAGGGGGAGTGGGCAAATTGCTGTGTGGTGTTTAGCTGCCTGCCATGTTAAACAATGACACAGGGGTACGAGGATTTATTTGGGTTACCATTAGAGGAGCTGGGACAATCTATCAGCAAGCAGCTGATGAGGAGGCAGAACAGCAGCCCCCCTGCTGGTGGGAGCAGCTGCCTGGTTCAGTACCTCCATCTGGCCCATCCTGTCCCATGTGTGCTGATGGAACCCACTGGGGAGGATGGGGGAAGCAGTGGTGAAATTGCTGCTGCTTCTGCAGGGCAGTGCCTGTCTCCAAACGTGTAAAGGATCTTGCAGACGCTTGTTGGTAATTGCTCTCTTGCCCCTATTTTATGCCTGTGGTCTGTAATTGATGGCATGCAGTGTTTAAATTGAATATATCTTGTGTAAGACCTACAGGATGCAGTGTGGATGCTTCAGCCTCGGTGACTGCATAAAATAATTAAACCATTTTTTAATAGGAAACGATCATTGTAAGTACGATTAGAAGTGTTTTTTTGAAATACATGTCTTTTAAAAGAAAATCCTTTTCTTTTTCTTGTCTATTTTCTTTAAAACAAAACCTGTTTCTGCTGGCGAACAGGCATCAGAGGAAGTGTCAAAATCTCTGCAAGCAATGAAGGAAATTCTGTGTGGGACCACAGACAAAGAGCCACCTACAGAAATCGTGGCCCAGCTGGCACAAGAGCTATACAACAGTGGCCTTCTAGTGACGCTTATTGCCAACCTGCAGCTGATAGATTTTGAGGTAGGTCAGCATCCATAAACCTTTTCAACTCCTTGGTTTCAGTGTTGTCGGTGAGCAGAACCGTATTTTTGTGGAATCTAAATAATTTTATTGCATTCAAAACTAATTTTTACGTGCTGAAGAAAAGCAGCTGCTCTAAATTGGTCAGTGTTGTGAAAGATGTGGTCATACACTGGCAGTAAATAAAATGCATGTGATTTTTTTTTTATTAAAACAAAAACAACGACAAGATATTACCATGTGCATCCAAACAAGATGAGAAATGATGCTGAGAATACTGTCTAGGACTAACCTTGTAAGCTACAGTGATAAAACTCTTTGAGATAGTGCAACTGTCAGACCCACTGTCTCTGAAGAGTATGTCCGATTTAGAAAGGGTTCAGGGACATGGAATAAAAATAATTAGAGGAATGGGAAAATCTCATGTGGCAAAGACTGAAAAAAATTAGAATAGTTTAGTTGAGAGGAAAGGAGTTGAAAAATCTGTTAAAAACTCACAGCAGGGTAAATTGGGTGGCCCTCACTTAATTGTTTGGATTAAGAGAAGAAAGGAATATAACTTTTTTAGAAGGATTAATCTGAATCTATATGTATATATTATTTAATTATATATGTATACTATATATATATATAAATATATATATAAAATTCTATATTATGTGGAACTTCTTACCAGCTTTGTTGTTAATATCAAAAATGTAGTAGACAACTGCTAAGACAACTACATTTGCTTATAAGTAAGAAGAAGAGTTATAGTGGAAAAGACTGCAGTAATTCAGCATAGATATAAACCCTTTTAACTGATGTTTGACTGGTAGGGACTGGGAAGAAATTTTGTCAGTTCATTATAATATTCCTGTGGTCTACAGTCAACCGGGATAGTGTCCCCCAGGGACTGCTGTTATGAGTTCTGTGATTTATGTGGCTCCTGGCTGTTAGTGAATTGTTACAGGTGTCTGAGCACTGGGGAGAAATCCCCAGATCCCAAGAGCCAAACCTCCACCACTGAAGTCTGAAGCAGGAGCAGTACCCAACCTATAGGCAGACACTGAATTGATAAATCAGTTTCTGAGAGAGATCTTCTGATGCTCTCAGAGCCCCCATTTTGTGGGAGTCACTTTCTTGTGGAAGTTTTTTCTCCTTATATTGAAGTTAGTTTCTTTCCATTTTTGTACATGAATGAAAGGGAGGAACAATGGAAGACTTAAGTTTTCTTTTTCCCCCTTCTTCCGCCCATGCCCAGTAAAGCCAGGATTCAAGGACTTATTTATTTATATTGTATTAATTTTTGAAAGTGTTGTTAGTAGAGTTCTCTCACTCTTTTCTCAGGTCTTAAGTTTAGGAGGTTTTTTTTTTAATACTAGAATTTATTGAGAACTTTTCCTTTGTCTTTTCCTTGACACCTCTGGTTACTGTTGTGTCATAATTGCAAAAATACTCAAAATCCATCAACCCAAACCCTTAAAAACCTTTTAAGAAAAAAGGAGATGGGGGAGGGGAAGATATTGTCAGCACAGAAGGGACACTACCACATTTTTTTTAGATTACATGACAGTCTGTATTGCTTCTGTCAGAAAAAAAAAAATCTGTATGGACATATTGAACGCACAGTCCTTAAATGCAAGCACTGAATGAAATACCTAATCTGTTGCTGAATTACTGTTATTACAATTTTAATAATTCTAGTTGCAAAATAGATTTTCCCATGATAAAACCTTTCCAACCATTTAGCAAACCTGTTATACATACTCTTTTGGCAAAACACTAGAAACAAAATGCCATCGAAGAAGAGGATAGAAGAGTATGTGCTGCTTTGTCTTCATAATCCCCACTGACTTTTCCAGTTTATGAACTCTTCTGCTTCCATTTTGTTATATTGGTGGCCACAGCTCGTATTTCGGTTTCTTTTTTTAACAAGCAATTTCATCACTCTATAACCTGCAAATTATTTTTTTGATTCATACATAATGGTAGAAGGCAAAATCATAAATTACTTGAATATCTGATTTCCGAAGGAAATAATGTTTCTGTAGGTTACTTTGTTTTGTCATGACTCCCTGTCTACTCCTCAGTGACCCTGTTACCCACTTGGATCCTGGTTTTTCACAGCTGTACTTCCTTTTGAAGATGTGTTTTCAAAGACTGTGTAGGGGAGACTCGCACACATCCATAGAAAACACAGCTTTATTACTTCTGCCACTCAAGAAACATGGTATCATTTTGGTGATGATATTGCTAAGAAGCACTAAAGTTGGATTTGGGCAGGAGCTCAGAATCAAAATCAGACTGAATTTTTAGAAACTTAAAATACTAAATTTATTGTTGAACTTTGAAGAACTGAGGAAAGTGTACACACTGAAAAAGTCAACTGAAAATGTAGATGTTACTAACTGCGTGTAAGCCTAAAGACTCACAAGCTGTATAGCCCCTAAAATAGGCAGTAAATAGCTGCAAGTCTGGTACTGGTTATGTTAGAATCTTTCCCTTACTTTATCTTGAAATGGGAGCTAAGTTAAGGGATAGGTATCATGCAATTTGTTATTTATATAACACATCCTTGACAGTTTTTCTTGTTCATATCTAGGCACTTTCTCTTCATGCTGCCTTATCTTGTGCTTCAGTGGCCATATATATTTCATTATAAGGCAAAACTGAATTGCAGATCCAAGTAAGAAGTATTTCAAAAGTATTCCTACAATTTTCATATTTGATGGTGAGGGAAGTCTGTCTTGGTTCCCTCCTGTCTGCCTCCACTCCCTCCTGGAGAAGCCAGAGAGATCAACTCTGGCTTTCACCTTCATGGATCTCTAGAAAATGAGATATAATTGCATACATCTATATCTATATAGAATCATAGAATAGAATCATAGAATAGGTAGGGTTGGAAGAGACCTCCAAGATCATCAAGTCCAACCCCTGATCCAACTCCAATTACTATATCATGGCACTAAGGGCCACGTCCAATCTCTTTTTAAAAACCTCCAGGGATGGTGAATCCACCACCTCTCTGGGTAGGCCGTTCCAATGTCTGATAACCCTCTCTGTAAAGAATTTTTTCCTAACATCTAACCTAAACCTCCCCTGGCAGAGCTTGAGCCCATGTCCCCTTGTCCTATTGTTGGTTGCCCGGGAGAAGAGACCAACCCCCGCCTGGCTATAACCTCCCTTCAGGTAGTTGAAGAGAGTGATGAGGTCGCCTCTAAGCCTTCTCTTCTCCAGACTAAACAACCCCAGCTCCCTCAGCCTCTCCTCATAGGACTTGTGCTCAAGTCCCTTCACCAGCCTCATTGCTCTTTTCTGGACCCGCTCCAGCACCTCAATGTCCTTCCTGAACTGAGGGGCCCAGAGCTGAACACAATACTCAAGGTGTGGCCTCACCAATGCAGAGTACAGGGGAAGGATCACTTCCCTGCTCCTGCTGGCCACACTGTTCCTGATGCAGGCCAGGATGCCATTGGCCTTCTTGGCTACCTGAGCACACTGCTGGCTCATGTTCAGCCTCCTGTCGATCAGCACCCCCAAGTCCCTTTCTGCCTGGCTGCTCTCCAGCCACTCTGTCCCCAGCCTGTAGCGCTGCAGGGGGTTGTTGTGGCCAAAGTGCAGGACCCGGCACTTGGCCTTGTTGAACTTCATTTCATTGGAGTTTGCCCATCTCTCCAGTCTATCCAAATCCCTCTGCACAGCCCTCCTGCCTTCCGGCAGGTCGACACTCCCTCCCAACTTGGTGTCATCTGCAAATTTGCTGATGATGGACTCAATCCCCTCATCTAAATCATCGATAAAGATGTTAAAAAGGACTGGGCCCAGCACTGACCCCTGGGGGACACCACTGGTGACCGGCTTCCAACTGGATACAGCTCCGTTCACCAGCACTCTCTGAGCCCGGCCCTCGAGCCAGTTCCTGACCCAGCAGACAGTGCCCCTGTCCAAGCCGTGGGCTGCCAGCTTTTCCAGGAGTATGCTATGGGAGACAGTGTCAAAGGCTTTGCTGAAGTCCAGATAGACCACATCCACAGCCTTTCCCTCGTCCACCAGGTGGGTCACCTGATCGTAAAAGGAGATCAGGTTGGTCAAACAGGATCTGCCCCTCCTAAACCCGTGTTGGCTGGGTCTGATCCCTTGTCCATCCTGTAGCTGCTGTGTGATTTCACACAGGATAATCCGCTCCATAACTCTGCCAGGCACCGAGGTCAGGCTGACAGGCCTGTAGTTACCCGGGTCAGCCTTGCAGCCTTTTTTATGGATTGGGGTGATATTTGCCAACTTCCAGTCGTAAGGGACCTCCCCAGTGAGCCAGGATTGTTGGAAGATGGTGGAGAGCAGCTTGGCAAGCTCTTCTGCCAGCTCCCTCATTACCCTAGGATGGATCCCGTCTGGTCCCATAGACTTGTGAGGATCCAGATGACTCAGTAAGTCACTAACTATTTCCTCCTGGAATACAAGGGGACTATTTGGTTTCCTATCTCTGTCTACCAGCTCCAGAGGCCAGTTGCCTTGAGGGCCACCTGTCCTACTGGTAAAAACTGAGGCAAAGTAGGTGTTAAGTACCTCAGCCTTCTCCTCATCTTTATTAACTATGTTTCCCTCCAAGTCCCTCAAAGAATGGAGGTTTTCTTTACCTCTCCTTTTGTTATTAATGTATTTATAGAAGGACTTTTTATTATCCCTAACAGAAGTGGCTAATTTAACTTCAAATTGTGCTTTTGTATCCCTGATTTTCTTTCTGCATGATCTAGCTGTCTTCCTGAATTCTTCGTAAGTAGCCAGCCCTTTCTTCCATAGTCGGTAAACTCTCTTTTTATCCCTGATTTCCTTCAGAATCTCCCTGTTTAACCAGGCTGGTTGTCTTCCCCGCCGGCTTGCCTTTCGGCACACCGGTACGGCCTGTTCCTGTGCACTCAAAACTTCCTGCTTAAAGCACATCCATCCCTCCTGGACTCCCTTGTTTTCAAGGGTTGTTTCCCAGGGTATGCTCTGGACTAGACTTCTGAATAGGTCAAAATCTGCCTTCCGGAAGTCCAGCGTAGAGGTTTTATTGTTGTTTCTCCTTGAATCTCTGAGTATTGAAAATTCTATTATTTCATGGTCACTGTTTCCCAGGCGGCCTTCAACCAGTACATCTCCCAACAGCCCTTCTCTGTTTGTAAACAGCAGGTCTAGCAGGGCCTTACCCCTGGTAGGTTCATTTACCAGTTGATGAAGGAAATTGTCCTCTATACACTCCAGGAATTTCCTAGACTGCCTCTTCTCTGCAGTATTGAGCTCCCAGCAGATATCTGGCAGGTTAAAGTCACCCACAAGGACAAGGGCTGACGATTTTGAGACATCTGCCAGCTGCTTGTAGAATATTTCATCCCCTTCATCATCCTGGTAGGGCGGTCTGTAACAGACACCTATGATGATGTCGGCCTTGTTGGTCTTTCCCTTGATTCTGGTCCAATATCTATCTATTTATCTTGTCTCCTCTCTGCTATTGCATATAAAGCTGCAATGCACCCAATATTAAGT
>NW_020897694.1:9248501-9303546 GCF_003984885.1 Neopelma chrysocephalum | reverse complement strand
TGGCCTGCTCTGATTTGATTCTCCTGTTTAATTCCCTGAGTCCCCCAATCTCTGAGTCTCCAAGCCAGATGGGCTGGAAAAGCAGAATATTTTGTGTTTCTCAGCAGTGATTTATTTGTAGAGGTGAAACCAGGGAATTCTCCTCTGTGTGAAACTATCTGCTCCTTGGCTTCAAACATTCAATAAGTTCTCTGCCAAGGAATAGTTGTCCTCCCAAGACAGATCAATGAGCATGTACAGATTACAAGTAACCTTTTGCTTTATCTTGCCCTGTGCATAGTGACCGGCTGTTGACTCAGTGCCTTGGTTGCTGGTCATTAGTGCAGCAGTCTCCCCCCTCCCTTAATTTCACTCATCAATTTGTCTGCTGTGGCCAGGGGGGAAAGTGATGGGGGAGGAAGAGGATTTCTAATGCAAGATGTATTGGCAAACCTTGTGGTTGAATACAACATAATTTGAAAAGACCTTCTGAAAAGCTGTTTGCACAGGGAAGCATTTGAAGACAAAATGTGATTATGTAGATATGTGTATACAGGAGGAAATTAGGACAAAGTGAAAGATCTTAGTTGTGACTAAAGCAGAGGCATATATATGAGGCAGCCATTTTATCGGTAGTAATTATTTAATTTTTCATGGAGCACAGTTTAAATTGAACCCTGGTTTTCAGAAACCCAATCACACTTGGCATTGTTTGCATTTAACTAATGCAAAGCTTTAGCCTTGTGGGTCAAGGCAGTGTATTAGTACTAGCTTCACAACTTAAATTTGGAGGCTACGGAAGCAATAGCACATACTGCAAAAGCATGTTTGACTCAGGGTAGTGGCTTGCTTTTATGGTGTTTCAGTGTTGCTATTTAAAATAGCCAGGGACTTGCTTTACAGAATAAGAGGAATGCATATCCTCATTGAGAAAAAGAAAGGTGTAAATGGGAGGGAGGTCATCATTGTCTTCAGGAAGCCTTCTTGTGGCATTGAAGAAACAACAAATATGAGGTGATGAGACTGTGAAGAGCCCAAAAATACCCGAAGCTAACTTGTTCTGTTTGCAATTTCATTTCTACTTTAAATAGATATTATAGTAAATGGTCATTTGTCCATGTTTTTCTAAGCGAAGATATATTTTGCTTTTTTAACAGGGCAAAAAGGACGTTTCCCAGATATTTAACAACATCTTGAGAAGACAAATCGGCACACGCAGCCCTACAGTGGAATACATTAGTGCCCATCCACATATCCTATTCATGCTTCTAAAAGGGTAGGTGCTGTGATTTTATTTCCATTAAAGAGCATTGCTTGGAACATGCCAGCATTGCAGTTGATCTACTTTCTCACTTTTAATTTTTTTTAAAAAAGGATTTTCAGGTCTTATTCTAGATTTCTTGTTTTGTTTCTTTCATATTGGCTTTCTTTCTATGTAACTGTATACTTTTTATTGACTGGATTATTTTATTTGACCATTATTTCTTTACCAAACTTCATGTTGAAATAATTATGTGCTGATTGTTTTTGACTGCTCCCCATGTAATGTGTACTTCAGTTCTTGCCCTAAACTCTTGTGTAGCATCGTTGACGAATGCTGAGTTTCATTTAGACATTTTTGCATTGCAGGAGTGATTAGCAGTGGTGTCTGTAAATAACTAGAGTCAAACTGGATCACTGTGTGGTAGAACAGAGAGAAGCAAAAATGCATTAAAAGAGTAGTTGTGCCTGTGGGACAGACTTCTCACACAATACTTGTGGCCACAAGTGAACTTCAGTTTAAGTTGTTAATTAATTCTGTAATTAACTCCAGAACTTTCAGTATTAAATTTTTTTTTGGTCTTTTAACCTTAGGGACTCAGAACCTGGTGGTTCCCAAGATAAGTTGGCCAAGGAGAGGGAGTAGACTCCTGTGTGGAGAGGACATCAGCTGTAGTTGTATTCAGGAGTGCAAAAGTGTTGACCTAAAACACATGAGTTTTTTTGTCCCCTTTACTTTTGACTAAAAGCACCTTCTTTGCTTTTCCAGCTCTTGAAATCTACTGTTTTCTGCTCAATTTTCTTTTGACTTTGGGATTTTGTTTATTTTTCCCTAAGGAAAAGAGAATATATGTCATTTGGATTAAATAACTGATGTGGAAATAAGTGCATTTATTAGCTGCTCAGTTTGAAACAATGTGAACTCTCACAGTAGCTCTATGGTCACATTGGTAGCAGCCATTCAAAACCTTTTAAACTAATAGTTTTTAAGAGAATGATTTTTTTGAAGTGTCTTTCTTGCTCTTGAGGTTGAGGATTTGCATTTTTACCATTTGCTTTGTAGCCAGGAAAATACTTTAGCACCACTAAGGATTGTGCATGACAAGGCTGCAACCCCAAGGGTAAAATTTCCTTCAGCCAGCCCCCCCCCTCTCTCAGGGGCAGACCACAGCCAGGAGAAGGATAAGCACAGGAATCCTCTAAAATGTGTTTCCTTTGGAAGTGGCCACATTCCAGCACAGCTGAGTAAGGGAAAAGTAACTGAGAGAACTAGTCACTACCATGGATCTCAAGAACGGTGAGCTTGTGGTTGAGTGTGGTGGCAAAGCTCTTGGTTGCTGCCTTCCTGGCAGGGCAGAGTGGTGGTAGCCCATGCAGGTGTCTGGGCTGAGCTGGGTCTTGCTCTTACAAGTATAGTGATTTGTTGTGATTTAGCTTCAGTGTTGAAACTCTTGACTTGTTTTGAGTTACTAAACACTGGCTTGCTCAGAAAAGAAACAAGTAAACTAGTTAAAATGGATTTTGGTTTCATTTGTTCATTAAAATTCACCATTTATATAAACCTCAAAGTAGTTGTTTTGGGACAGTAATGATAATTCTCTCCATCATTGTTACAACTTCAATGTGACCTGTCTCAGTGAATGTATTTAAAAGGCATCACTTAGGTGCTTTTTTGGAGATCCCTGATGCATGCAGCAGCATGTCAGTGTTAGTTTGGTCCTCAGGCCCCTTGTTCGTGATTTCTTGACTAGCTCTCTGCAGCACTGCACTGTATCAGAATTGCCATTTCTGGAGTGTCTTGTTAGAAAGTGCTGTTGAATTCATCAGCAGAAGTCCAGAAGTCAGTCCTGTCCAGCCCTGACAGTAGTGCCTGAGCAGCTACTGCAGAACAACATAGTGATGTCAAACATGATGATGCCTTATCTGCCTGTGTCCTGCTGCTGGGACTGTCTAAAAATGATTCTTGCCTACAGCAAGGGCAGGGCCCTGAACGCACAACTTGCTGCATGCCCACAGTGTGCAATGCTTGTGTGCAGTGGGAACTGGGAAACACACACTTTGTGTTAGACACCACCACTTGAAAATGTAACTTGAAGATGTTTTCATATTTATTTAATGCTAAATGCATTATATTGTTTATATTAGATAAAATATATTTATCTAATTAGATAAATATATATTTGTCCAATGTTAAATGAAATATAGGAAATCAGAATCTGCTTAAAAGAAAGTAGATTTGGCTGACGTGTACCATTCCCTTTTTGTTACATGACATCATGACATTACCTGGAGAGGAAAAAAAAATTGTCTCTATCGTGACTGTAGAAGAAATGGCCCAGGACTATTGTGAAGGCTTCTCATAGTTTTACTTCTGTTGGATGCAAAGTTTCCTCTGCCCCATGACAGTTCCCAACAGCAAAAGGTCGCATTTTTGTGGCTTAATGCGGGAAGGATCCCGAATCAGAGATCACACCCAGTATTTCCTGTGTAATACTGCAGCGGCAGTGCCAGCTTTAGATAACTGTTCTTACCTTTTAGGCTTTGTTTTACTTGTTACCCGTTTCCTTCCAGCTTCTTGGTTTCAGAAAACATACAGCACATAGTTCCCTACTTTTCTTTTTTTTTTTACTTTCTTTCATTTTGGTAGGTTATTTGACCTTCCTGCTGCAGGAGGACTTGGTTTAATAGTATCTTATTTTCTGTGTGTGCAGGCTTTGTTTTATGAGTAGGATTTCAAATGAGTAGAATGTCTGGTGCATATACAGAACCAGATGTATTTGGGCCAGTTTTTTTCTCTGGCATCAGTATATTGCATTAGCCCAGAAATAAGTCTGGTCCCTTGCAATTTAGAATATTTTCCATCCCGTACAGTGACGAGTTGAGGACTTCGTTTATGGCACTTGGCATTGTTTTTCTCTAGTGACAAATTTATAAGCCCCTTTGTGAATATATATATATCAAGCCACATGCTATCTCAAACCTAGACACTGCTTCGATGTGTGTTGTGATGACCTCTTCATATCACAGTGCAGTTAAAGCTTTAATGATATATTGGCTGAGAATTGCAGAATTCCCCTTGAGTTTATCCTTGGATATACTAGATTATCCAGGCTGTATAAGTTAATGTCAAATCAGATCAGAATATATCTGTTTGTTAAGACCTGGTGTCTCCCAGGCTTGATGCCTTCCTAATCTCCTGCCAGAGCTCCTCACCTTGTACTGTCTTCTGCACTAACCATGCAAGAATGATTCCCTTTACACTGAGATCCATCTCTGCTCTGTCTTGCCTCTTTCAACCTCCACTGCAAGTGTTTTGAAATATTTCAAGTCCATTGTTTCATTATCTAGTTGCCCCCAGTAGTCACTGAGTGAGAGTTTCTTTAGGTTGTAAGTTCATCCAAACAGAGAAGAACTCAATGGTTTTATTCTGCTGTGGAAAAACATCAACATAGAGCACTAATTGCTCATTAGAAGTGATTTTGAAAAACATTTCTATCATTCCTGCCTGGTGGCTTTGCATGTAAGTGTGGGTGCAGAGAACATGCTAGTTATGACTGGGCAGCCTGTAAACTTCTTCCAGGAATATTTCAGGAGCAAAACCCAACTTTCCTTGCTTATATGAACAGCCAAAGGTCCATAACCCACTTCCAGATAATGGAGCATTTGACTAAGAATGATTCTGTTGATACTTAATGTTTTTAAAAGTTATTGTGTTGGAAACGATGTAATTTGCTTTTATTCCAACCAAAATATTCATTAGCCAACTACTAAATATTTTCCTGGCTGCACTCCTAGGAGCAGCTCTGCCTCTTTTTTCCTTGAAAATTAGTATTCCTGTTAATGGAGTTGATGCCTCAATGGGATATATCAGTGAATTTCCGTTGTCTAAAGAGCTATAAATTCAAGTTTGCAAATATCCCCAAACCAAAACAAATAGGGGCTGGAGTGCCTGCATTTCCTTGAGGGTGGGAAGTTTCATTTGCCTGTTTTGAATAGCAATTCATTTTTCATCAAGCCAACTATTGTTGATATTGTGTTGAAGTATGCAGCTCTGGTATGCTTGGAAAACACTACCATTCTTTTAAATTGCAAGCTGGTAGTAAATTTGAGGGCCCACTCACAGCACAGATGGCATTTTGTGTTTTTCTTCCTTTTTTTAAAATTTCTTTTGGCCTAGTGATAGGAATTAATTGTGCAAAGGGAAAACGATGCTGATAAGCTCTGGGTGATAATACACAGTTCTGATATAGTATAACCAGTTTATTGAAACAAAGCATGCTTTCTGTCCCCTTGGACTTCACCAGACTTCACATGACCAAAGATTGCTGGAAAAAGTTAATTTTAAGTCTTTCTTGACTGTTGGATTTAATCCTTCCATTTTTTTTAAAATGTATTTCTAACAGTTTTGTTTCAGATTAATTTCAGCTTTAAAGAAATCAAGACTTTATAGAAACAGAAGAAGATATGAATTGCCTCCCCCCTCCCTTCCTCTCCCAAGATCGAGATGTGTGCTGGCTCTTGGCTTTTGCAATGCCTGTGCCATAACAGGATTATAAGTTGAGGAACTTGTGTACTTGTGTCCTGAACAAAGTCATAGCCTCTGCAGAGGAGAGATTGAGAAGAATTCCACATAAACTGCAAAAAAAATATCTTCAGAGCTGCCGAAAGCTTAATCCTGTGTAGACTGCCTTGATAGACTCTTCTTACCTTCCTCATTAATACTCTAAAGGAATGTCCTCCAGAAGAGCAGTGGGAGGTGATGGATGGTCATGAGGTGTTACATTTTTCTTGGATAAGATGAGGAGCTCAGAATTAAATCTGAAAAGAGAGATTGTTATATTGTATGGGCTTTGCTTTTTCATAAATCTGAAAGGGTGAAGGAGCTCTGTTGAAACATTACACACTCCCCACAGTCTTTCTGCAGAGAGGAGGTGTAAAATAAATTTACACCAAAATGTGTTTTGGCTTGGGAAGAGAGAGGATTGTGATGAAAAATTGTGGCAGCCATCTGCTCCTTGGCTTTGGGCTGAGGTCCTGAAGCTGGGTACAGTGCTGTGGCTGGGAGCTGCCCTCTGTGTGTTGTGTACCCTCTGGCACATGTGTTCTTTATGCTATGAAGTTCCCTGTTGCGAGAAAAGTGTCTGTTTATCTTTGTTCTTCTGTGTTTTGATATTTTCTGTTTCTTTTCATTCTTCAGATATGAATCCCCAAATATTGCCTTACGTTGTGGAATTATGCTGAGAGAGTGTATCCGACATGAACCCTTGGCCAAAATTATACTCTTTTCAGAACAGTTCCGAGACTTTTTTAAATATGTGGAAATGTCAACATTTGATATTGCTTCTGATGCCTTTGCTACATTCAAGGTAAATGATTCGATACCTGCACCATAATGTAGTGTTAAAAATGGTACTCCATCGGTAGTCATCACTGAATGTTGTGTTGCTTTGAACTGGGTGGCTTTTTTATCGTTCAGTAAAGGATGTAATTAATTCTTGGTCTGATTGTAACAGTGATCAAGTCTGCAAAGAATCTTTAGAGAAATATAAACCCATATTTAATTAATGTTCTTCATCTTGATAACCCAAGGTCTTTCATGCAACTGTTTAAAACTCAAATTAATCGTATGTTACATACAGTTCCTGTAGAGTGCATAACCTTTTTCTTTCCCTACCTTCCCCCGGAGACAAAACCACTGCCCATCGTGACCACAACCACAACAGAAGGCATCGTTTAAAAGTAATTTTTGAAATCCTTGTAATTTTTGCTGTCCCTTCTGAGTTCAGCAGTCAGGTCTAGATTAATGCTATGTCTGCTGATTATTTTACAATGTATTCATAGTCTTACTTTTGTGACCCATGATTCAGTGTAAGGACCGTACTGCTAAAAGCTGAGTAGGTGGAAGAACTGCATAGACTCTGTATAGAGTCTGTTTTGTATTAAAAATGAAGTTGGGTGAAGCCTGCCAAATTTCTTGAAGTTTGTGTGTGTCCATCCTCATTCCCTAAGGGACTAGTATAGTCTTTGAGCAAAATTTGGTGCCATGGGCTTAATGTACAGGGAAGATTAATTTATTTCTGAAAAACAATTTAAGAAAGCTGGGGAAAATTCTTTTTAGTTAAATAGACTTCTAAATATATATGTAACTCCTTTTTTCTTCTATCACTGAGCTCCTTGCTGTCATAGAAACACATTGTTTATTCTTTCTTTATAAAGCTAATTAGAAACATGATTAGATAGATCTTTGGAATAACTGTAAGGATTGTTAGAGTTCAGCTCAGTGATTACACGTATACTGAAACCTGTCTTTTTTGCATTCTTCAGTAATGACTTGAGCAGGGTTACCAATTCACACCACCAACTAATCAATAGCAGCATCTTTCCCTTATTTTAAGTTTCAATGTTGTGGTGTCCATTAGGTAAATCTTACAAAAGTCAAACTAGCTAGAAGCACAGACAAGTAATAGTACAGTGTAGGACTCTATAAAAATGCAACATAACTGAGATATTTAAGTCTTCTGTTTGTGGCATTTTACCCTATGCTCAGAAGAATATTTGTCTGTGGTAAGCAAAAGTGCTCCTGGACTCAGTTCGCAGCTTGACAGAAGAGATTTGCATCTTTTCCGTGGGTCCTGCTTTGAGCATGACAGCAGAGTGTGTTGTTGGTGATGGACAGTCTTCACCCCAAACAGGAGGCAGAATGGGGACAAGGGTCAGTTAAGCTGTGGCAAGGACTGCAGACTGCTACAACCCTCCTCCCAAAAAAGAGGGATTGATTGTTCATGGGTCTACGGCTGTGGAAAGTACTTCTGTCCTCTGTGAACTGAGTGTATTTTTAGCAGGATTTAAAAATAGAATTCTACATCCTCACATACACTGGAAAGAGAGGAGTATGAGGGCAATTCATCCTCAGACATCGGTCAAAAACTGCCTTTTAAAATGCTTGGGGGAAATGTATAAACTGCATTTTGTTTTGTTTTGTTTTTTTAAATTTCCTCTTAGCACCTGATACATGGTCAATTCTGGAAATAAACCAGCTACTCATCTCATCTCCTATTTGTCTGTTACTCTGAACAGCTGGAACAGCAAGAAGTGATGTGGAAGCAATTGAATCATGATATATGGAGCTACCTCATATGGAGCTACCAGAAAAATAAGTGCTATGATTGCTTGTTGGCTGGATTACTGAACTCATGTTTTGGGTTCTGTTGCCCCCATGTTGGGTTTGTAGTGTTGCCATCGAGGTGTCTGATTCAGAACTGAAAGCCTGGATGGTCTGTGCACCAGAGGAGGACTTCATTAAATGTGCATTAAAGTGTGAGGATATTTATAGTAGGGAAGTATTGAAATTTTTTATGATCTGGAGATGTACTTAATTAAATTCAGCCAGGTCCACTGCAGAGAGAAAACAGAATTGTTAAAAATGCAGAGGAAAATGCTGTGTTTAGAGATACAAGTTAGCTGTGGAGGGTGCAAGCAGCAGTTGGAAAGAGTGCTGACTGAATACTGCTGCTCCTGGCTTTCTTGTCATTTTCTGTGAAAAACTCATTTTGGATTATATTCCATTTGTGCCCCCTGTTGAAGGATGTCATACTTGCCTCTTAAGTGCCCTGCATAAAAGCTTGTGATTCACATATGTTTCACTCAGCCTTTAAAACTGCTATCATTGCAGTCCTGCTAAATAAAGGAATGTACTAAAAACATGCGCTGGGTTTTATAGGGCTCTGCTTTCCTCTTATAATTGATAGTAAAAATAAATTAAAGGATTAGTATGTAAAGATTTTTTTTATTTATGAGGATGTGTCTATGAATCTGCTTGAGCTCCTCATCAGCTTCAGTCTGTGACTGGGGATGGAAACCAAGGAAAACATGATGAAAAAGAGAGCAGAAACTGATTCACCAAAAAAAACCCCAACTTGAATGGACTTCATCAGGCATTTATTGTGGTCAGTGTGAAAAGAAGCAATAAGATCAAAATCATACTTAAATGCCTCTCACTGGCCACTCTGTTTCATAGCTATTCATCCAGTAAAGAGATTCTGTCACTGAGCACCAGCATTCCCATTCTGTGGGAGACGTTTCCTTTTAATTTAAATTTGAATTAGTTAGCCTTTTAGCATGGGAGGCATCCCATCCAGCTGTCTGAAAGGTCTGCTACTACTTTGTGTCAGTAAGCCAACCCTGGGCAGAAAAAGATCTGCAGAAGGGATTCATTCCATCTACCTTAGTCTGCTTCCCTGGGGAAGGAAGGGAGGGGGAGGAAGCCTGGAGGGGGAGGGAGCCTGGATGTCTAACTTTGATTGGTGACTAGCTTTCATTATTAAATAACAAAATATATTAGTTATTATATATGGCAGTTGAATTTGAGTCTCCCTTGTTGTATTCTGGGAGATGAGCAATAGCAGTTGATCCACCTTAGCATAGTTTCCAGCTATGAGGTAGCATGTAGGTCACTTTTGGCTTGGAGACCATAGCTCATCCCTCCATAAAGGGTTAGTTTACTTTCTTCCTTTCCCCTAACCTGGTCTAGCATAAGTATTGTGCCCTGTGACCATAAGAACATAAGAAAAGGTGGGAGGGAAACAGGAATAAAAAAAAAGAGTATTAGAATAGTTTTATATTGATTCTGTTACCATTAACTGAGTTGTCCTAAAAGTCCTACTAAACACATAATGCAGTGTTGTCTATAGAAACCACGTTGTAAATGCCTTCTGGTAAAAAGTACTGAAATACATTTGAGAATCAAGGGACCATCCGATGAGCACGCTCTCTCAGGTAACCTTTCTCTGTTCTTCCCCAGGACCTATTAACACGACACAAATCGTTGGTGGCAGAATTTCTGGAGCAAAATTACGATCCAGTAAGTATCAATGCTAAAACAAATTTTTAATTTCTGTTCATGCTTAGCTGGAAAAAGCATGCTTTCAGTAGCAGAGGGTTTCATGTTTTGACATGAAATAGTCACCTATGACTGCAAAACTAAATACTGCTTTTTATTAGAGCAGAATCCTTGCATGGTGTGTGAAATACAGGTAACCCCTCTTCACACACCTGGGGACACACGCCAAGGTTTCAGGAGAACTTGTACTTTAAAATCAAGTTTTATTCCTCTGTGTGTGCATTGTATCTCCTCATATGTGAATGGAACTGAAACTTTATGTGTAGATAGATCATGGGCAAAAACGTGCACAGTTTGAAACAGCTTTGTGATATTCCAGCACTGATAGGGCCATACTGGTGTTATTGATAATACTTTGGGACAAAGAAGAAGAGTTACTGAAAGAAGTTTTAGCATTACTGGAAATTACATGTACCTAAATGAGGGACTGAGGTCTGAATATTCCTGTTACCATCCTAAGGCAATCAGTCCTTTGGTTAGCTGCCATTTTTCACTTTGATTTTTTGGCTCTGTTTTGGACAGAGTTGTGGGTCAGAAAAATTCAATTGGAATCAACTAAAATTGGACTGATACAGATCATGGAATTATATTGCTATGGGTTATATTCTCATGTAACCTGAGCTATTCTTTATTTCATTGCCAAAGTGAAAAGACAAATTTCTTTCATTCTAGTTACCAAGAAGGTTAAATAAAGAGCAGGCTAATTATTGCTGAGTCACAAATGCTGCTTAACTGGAGCAAAATTAGTGTCTCTACTAATCTTCTCTCTTAATACTGAAGCACTGTACTGGAACAGTCCCCATTTTACATTTATTTAACATTTTAAATTTTTAAGTATTAATTGCCTAAGTGAGCATTTTTTTTCAGATGATTCTCAGACAGCAGTGTTGGGTGTTTTCACTTTTTTGGTAGATGGTTTGGACATATTGTAGCCTTCTCTCTCAGTCTTCTGGATGACAAGATGAGATTCCCTTGGCCCAGTCCTGTAAAAGCCAGCACGTGCTCGGCTCCTGTGATCCTCACTGGGCAAATGTCTTTAGTGAGTGAGGGTGTTGAAAGCAGTCGAGGTGGCACCTCACAAAAGGAGCTTTTGGGATGCACCATCACCATTTTGGGTACAGTATTAAATCACACACCCAATCATGACCACGATATGAGTGAGTGGACATTACATGCTAGACCCACGTGTCCTGGCAGCACATTCAACCTTCTGTAAGAGAAGGCTGTACAGGCTCTGGATTACTTCTGTCCTAGTTGGCTTATGCCAGCCCCTGTTACATCCAGTCCATATGTGGTATCCCCCTCTGCAGTACTTGGAAGAGGAGTGTTTCTGGGCATTAACTCACTGCATGATAACTAGCCAAGGAAAAAAGCCCGGCATTGCAGTGAAATGTTAGAGGGTGGCACTGCTGCGTCCTCTGCTGCTCCTCTGGGGTGGCAAGGACCAAGAGGAGGAAGAGTGGACATGAATCTGATGCATTTGTGTTTTCTTGTTACTCTAGATCTTTGAGGATTATGAAAAACTCCTTAACTCTGAGAATTACGTGACAAAGAGACAATCTTTGAAGGTAAAGGCTCGGAGCACTTTCCTCCTCAATATGTACTCCATGTTATGCAAAATATCAAGGTGTATGTATCGCAGTGGAGCAGCTGTTTTTCTAACAAAAAAGAACTAAAGGTTGTGATGCTCTTCTGGAAATGCACAGGAGCTCAGTGTCTTTTGTTTTCTGGATGTCTGGTGAAGCACTGGGCCGATTCTATGGAACAAGCCCTATCATTTTTCATCTGACCTCAAATCTGTACTTTGATTCAGAACATAGGTTAAAATGAACTTGAGAGTAACATGATAGTCTGTGTTTGGTGCGCCAAGTCTGACACAACCTGCAGATGGAACCAGACAGGTGTGTTAATGTAACAAATGAATGAAATGAAGGTGTCTTTGTGGGACACTGCACTGCACTTGCTTCTGTCCTAAATGCTCACACCAGCTCCTGGTACACCCAGCCCATATGCAGGATCCCTCTCTGTAGTGTTTAGAAGATGAGCGTTACTGGGCATTAAGTAACCAACTGCATGATAACAGGTCTAGTTACCTTTTTTTTTTTTAAAGGTAGTGACATTGAAACCTCTTAAGGAAACATTGAAATATGCTGCTGCTTTCTCTGCGTTAAAAAATAGTGTGATGAACTGAAAAAAAAAATGTGTTTTTTTCTAATTGTGCCTATAGCTGCTGGGTGAACTGATTCTGGACCGACACAACTTTGCCATCATGACAAAGTACATTAGCAAACCAGAAAATCTGAAGCTGATGATGAACTTGCTGCGAGATAAAAGCCCCAACATTCAGTTTGAAGCATTCCATGTGTTCAAGGTGAGCCAGTATGAGCTGTAGAGGTGGCAGTCATAAAAGTGTCTTTCAAAGTGGACAACAGAAAGCCCAGAAAATTAAGGCAAGGGTTGGGGTTTACAGTGACTTCCAGCCTTTGAGAATGTCATAATTGAAAACCTTTCTATCACTCAACCTCTGGTTTCTGTTTGCCTTCCTTCAAGTGAGATCTTAAGCAGCAGCATTTTGGTTTGGGCTGAAGGTAGTCAGTCAAGTAGTGATGAGCTATAAGTAACAAAATACACAGCTTCTAAGTAGTATCCAGGGGATCTTCCCCCAACTCTTAGGTCATTTTACCATGTGATTCTGGGTAAAGATTAAAAAAAAGTCTAAAAACTCTTCATTAAGACTAAAAGTAGATTGTGCTGGTGCTGTGCATCACACAGCAAACAGAATTTGCTTTTAAAATTTTGCTATTAAAAAGATTTAGTAAATCTAAGTTTGAAATGAGTTTAATCCTTCCACTGTTTTGCAGTGATATTGTTATTGGGGTCTTAAACAATTATCAAACCCAACCAATGTTGGTTTTTTTCATGATGATTAATGTTCATAAGTGAGAAGTTTACCAATTCCCATCAAAAGAGTTCTCTGCTCTGGGACAGAGGGCGAATTGGATTGTTACCATGCAAAACTAATTTTAATTTGGAATGAACACATTAATTTCAAACTATAAACAGAATTAGTAATGATTTTCAGAAAAGAAATTGAACTTGTAAGGATATCCCTTCCCTGAGATGCTTATGAAAGATACTAGATTACACCAAAAGATTGCAAAAAAAGCTACCCGACCCTCCAGAAATTCAGGGTGACTTGTTGAGTTTTGTACTTCTGCTTTGGAAAAAAAGCTTTCAGATCTTCAGTGTGGAGGCTTAGAGAATGTGCAGCTTCTCCAAAAAAAGCTTTTAATTTCCTAAAAGAAAAAAATCTTCAAGGAAGATTAAAAAAAAAAAAATCCCTTCCTGAAATAAGCAGCTTGGTAAGTCATTCCCTTGCTGACTCCCTCCGTAGTCGACTGAACCACTGTGAGTAACTTCTACTCTTCCTTATCAAGAGGTATGTGGTTCCAAGACAAACAAGCAGTCAGGCTCCAAACACTTGCAGTCTTTGAGATGCCTGTGAGGAGAAGGTATCAGAGGATTGTGCTCTCTTAGCCATGCTGTGAATAAATGCCAGATTTTTATTTATGAAACACATGAGTTGCTGTTCCTGAATTAATGATAGGCATGACCCATGCCTTGGGAATGGCTGATTTCACTTATTTTAAGAGGCATTCAAAAGGACTTGGAATAACTTGAAAGGATTCCAGTGTGCAACCATGTCATGCGTTGCTGTTGCTCCTATTCTGCCTTCTCATTCCTCCCTTCCTTTCCTTTTTCAGTATGTTGCATCCCATTTCCAGTTAGAGTGGGAATATTGCAGGCTCAGCCTTGCTTGACCACTAGCAGTTGCTGCCAGGTAGACATAATGCTTGGACCTTGGAGTGCCCAGCAAAACAAAGAGGGAGCAGCAGTGACATTGTGTCTCTTCAGTTCAAAGGGAGGGCCAAGCTCTGTCCTGAGATACTCAGCTCAGTGGGATGCTGTTGTTTTTTTCCAGTGGTACCAATCAGCAGCATTTCAGCAGTGCCATGGCATTCCTCACGCTGCCTCACACGCACAGTGCTCGTTGTGGGGAAACTGCAGATTCAGAGCAGAAGCTGATCAGCTGTAAGTGGCTCATTTGTAACCACCAACAGCACACGAGAGTAACTGTAGAGGTGCAGCAGAGCTCCCCTTTTAGGATCCTCCTCGCTGAGGATCTGGGTTTCCTGGATGTGGAAGCATTCAGCTTCTCCCGAGGGGGCAAGGGTCATTACAGGCTATGTCATAGAAAATCGCGTTGTGAATTAGCTTTGTAGAGAGGGTCAGAGAAGATCTTTTCCCTCTGATTTCACTTCTTAAATTGAGTTCTAACTGCTTGAGAACTACTGAAGGAAATCCTTAAATATTTAAGAGACTGACTGTTTGTGCCCTCTTCTGCAGTGTCCTGCCTTCTGTTTCTGGGTTTGTGTCCCTCAGCCAGGTTCTCTTGTCAGCTGTAATAATTCCATGTTAATGTAACTGGGAGAGGAATCTTGTCCTCAGCTTTTAATCTCATAAATTTTAAACTGTGCCTGCATTTTTAAGTTATGCTTGCAAAATACCTGTGCAGTCTTGGCTGAAATTACAGTAGACTAACCACAGTGATTTGGAATCAAGGTCTGCTGAGAAGTAGATACTTGCTGCTCTGTCTGAGCTGCCAAAAGATTTGGGTTTAAATTACCTGATTTAGATGTTTCACCAGTTAGACACAGTAGGAATGAAAAAGTGTTTGTTTTGTAAGCATCCAGATTCCAACACTCCCATGCCCCAGCTGACCCAAAAAAAAGGCTTATGACTCTTACTCCCTGAGGCAATTTCTAATTATTGAAGATTTCAAACTGTAAGAGAGATTAAAATGATGAGTACTTCTAGTGCAAACTTACTTTGCAGGAACATTTTGTGGCTGAACAAGCCAATAACCCCAAGCTCTGACAATATTTTATTCATCCAGGTTGCTTTGGGTGGGAAAATGAAGACAAACAGACTGCCCACTTGCAGTGCCTCTTTCTGTTCTCCACTGTGGAGATGCTTGATTTTCCTACTAACTCCAGCTCCTTCTCTTCCTTTTCCCTGAGCAAAATGGAGCTTCTACCTTTCAGCACCATCCTGAAGGTCTGCAGCTGCTTTGTAGAGCTGGATGTCCCAGACAATGTATGCATGAGGATTACCTAGTATTTAATCATTGTGAAAGGCTAACACACCTCACCCCTTCCCTCCTCCTCCATAAATAATCCAAGGGGGTTGCCTAGAGTTGTAGGCTTATAAGAGTTCCCGGTTCTTCTCTGCAATGATTTCAATGGAGAGATGTCAGTCTTGAACACACACACCGAGGACTTCCCAAGTATTGGAAAGGGCTCTCCAGCTTCTCTGATGGGTTTGTGATATGTTTGAGTAGTGGAGCCTACTTGGAGTTCGCAGGGGAGACCAGATCTGTCAGATGTAGGTGAATGCAGTGCATTCATATGACCTTACATATTTACAAATGAAAGATACAACAAGCTCTCTTGGCTTTCACATAAACAATTAGATTATTTTGAGGAAAACACCCTGTAGCAGTGAACTGGGATTATGCAACTTTCTCATTCTTAAGCAGACATTTAGCAAGATATATTTTACTGTTTAAATCTAAAAATAGAATGGGTACACTGTGTTTTGTGACCTTAGTTTCATTTTTCCATTCTCTTTCATGCACATTACGAGCTACCTCCTGCAGCTTGCTCTGCAAATGGCCTCACATAATTTGACTGTACCAGCAGTTTCCTCTTGGTATGAAGCTGAAATCACATTTGTGGGGATGTGTCCTCTCTGTTTCTTAGCTGGAGCTTAAAGGGCAGGAATTATTATGCGAAGCATTGTGCTACAAGCAACACGAACCGTAAGGCACTTCTGTGCAGTTTCCTGACAGTAAGATTGTGCATGACCCCAGAGTAAGTCTTAAAATACTCAATCCAGGGCCTCCAACCTCTGTAATCACTTTAACTCTGCTATAGTCCCAGAGGATGGTAATGGTAATGCCTGGTTATTAATTGTAAGGAAATAAGGTCAAAGTCTCTAATCATGTAATTTTGATGTTTGTTTGAAGAAATACAGTATGACTTAATGGAGAAGATAGCAACTGTTCCACTTAGGACATTTTTGAAGCTTCAGAGTTGATTTTCATTCGAGGCCTTTTGCAAATATTCACAAAACAGAACTGTGCCAAAACAGCTATATTTAGAGTTGGATTTTTTATATGAGTGCTCTCTTTATTTTGGGTCTCCATCTCTCTCAGCTATCTGAATCTAGTGCTCTAGAACACTCACCCTTTCATAATAAAACTACAGGTGAAACTAATTTCTCTGTGGTTAGGTTCAACTTCATTTTAGTAGAAATATTCCAGAAAGCATTAATAATGATTTCTATTTTAGGGATTGATCTCCCCCTCTATGACCATACAGAGTTCTGAATGAGGGGGACTCTTTTTAAAGTAAAGTCTCATGATGGTCCTACTCCTGGGCTATGTGAAGCTGATCAGTTGATACTGGTAGAATTGATTTTGTTTGCTTAGCTAAAGTATTGAATAACATTTCAGGAATTTTCTGGTCCTTGAACATCCTCTATTTACGAGTCCCTGTTGACACTGAGCAAGACTGGCAGTCGAGATGATCTTTGTTTGAATGTTCAGTTTGCCAGTTTTGCAAGGTCAAGATTATAATCTATAAATATTCAAACAGGAAGATAAACAGGATGTGATGGCTTCTATTAAACTAAGTTCTTTAATTATTTGCTATGGTAATACCAGTGGTAGGACCAATATGCAATGCTATTTACTAGGTTTACCACTAACGTTCCAGTTCTGTTTGAAGAGCAGATAGCTTTTACAGGAAGAATTATTTAGATTTCTTCATTTTGAGTCACCCTTCACCTGTATTTAGGGACAAATATTAGGGAGGCCTAATATTCATTGAAGGAAGATGTTTAGCACTTCAAGGTCAGGCCTTCTTTAATGGTTTCCGTTTGCATCATCAGATTATTTCTGAACATGTGGGTCCTGCCAGTGTACTTGATGGTTTTCTTCTCCTGGTCACCAAGGTGGAACTGAACTCCAAAATTAAAAACTTTTAATGAAGATCTGTAAACAGTTACTTTCCTCATCTCTGCCTGTAGGTTTATGTCCTGCTTTTCTCAAAGGAAGCTTGTCCAGATGACTGGGGGCTTATCATAGTCCAGATCCTGGGATTATCCAGCCTCCATCAGTGTGGTCACCTGCTGTAGGTCAGCACATGGGGAGCTGCATCCTTGGGCAGCTCCAGCTGAGAATATGAACTGCTGCAGGCTCAGCTGAGCCAAATATCTGTACACATGAGATTTCAAGATTCCCTAGGTAAAGCACAGACTAGAAAGCTGTAAAGTATATTCAGTAGTGATGTACATCCCCAGACCCTTTTTATCCCAGTCTAGGGGGAACCAATGCGTCAACAGCAGTGTATCAAGGTTATTTGCAAAGGAGGACATCCTGCTTTCATGTGATGCAGGCAGCAACAGAACACTTAGTTGTTGACAGTCCATCAGGTGCAGTGAGAGCTGTGAACTGGCTTTCCCACCCGGGGATTGGTGTGTCCCTGGTACAAAACTGCCTTCTGAGTACCTGGGACATTGTGCAGGAGAGCTGTTTTCCAGAATGGGTGCTCTGAAGGGGTCCCTGAGAGTGGAGGCTGTTGGTGCTACTTTTGAGAAGTTTTAAGTGACGAGTAGGAGTAAAAAAGGAATTATTTAGGATTATAGCTCAGGGTAATCAGAGACGGGTGAGGAGGCCTGTGTGAATAACTGTAGATACTGTGCTGTCACAGGGACCACAGCCTGGCCACTGGATCAAGGAAAACTTTGTAGTACACTTGGAGTCTGGAAGCGTTCACCCAGCATAGCAGAGGTTGCAGTTCTTTCTGCAGAGCACCTTGAAGCAGGGACTGCTAGGGACCAGGATGAGGAGGAGGGATCCAGAGGAGATAAAAGCATAGGCAGAGGTTAGGGCTGTTACAGCATCAGGATGCCAGGGTTTAAGAGTAGATGCTTTGCCTCACCTTAATGGAATAAAAAAGTACTCTTACCTTCCTGTTTGGGCAGAAATACTGTGTGGCACTGTTGATGTGTTGAGCCCCACTCCTTCCACACATTCCCCTCATGTGGCACTTGATACAAGCAGTAGTGTAGAACATCGTCTTATTGTAATGTATGAAGCTTAACAGTGGGTCCAGTCTGAACCCTGCCCCAGGCTGTACCAGCTGTTGTTTCTGGGGGCAAGGGGCTGTAAGGCAGGCCCCCAGCAGAGTGTGCGTGTTCCTCCTCACGTAGCACAGCTCCTCCCTGTGCAGCTGGACGTGGCCCAGGTTCTCATGTGGGCACGACCTCAGTGGAGATAAATGAATCTGTGGAAGAGGCCCCCAGGTCTGGAGCCATCAGCTCCACGGCTGGGCCAGCGATGGTGCCCCTGCTCTTGGACAGACAACATGCCATTCTGTACTGTCAGCAGATGTTTGTTTTCATTCTGGTTTGGACAGGCTTGGAGGGAAACTGGGTGCTTTCCAGTTCTGTCCATCCTTAGTTTCTTCTCATCGGGTAGAGAACAACTGAAGTTATTTCCGTCGTTGCACAAGCGCTCAGGCGGTGTTTTGTTCACCAGCCATGGTAACCTTGGGGCGAGCCAGGGTTGCTGCACCTTGTGCCCACTGCAAGCCCCCCGCCTCACCTGCCCCTCCTGGCTGATGTCCGCAGAGCCCACATCTCTGCAGGCTGAGGTCCCTGAAAATAGAGCTCAGCACCACTGGCCTTTGCAACCAGCCTTAGGTTTACCATCCTCAGCCGGCACTTAACGCAGGGGAAAAACTTTAACAAACGGTGTTGCAGCGTAAGAGATAATATTCAGAGCTGGAAAACCGCAGCTTTTGGGATTACAGGGGAAAAAATCAGAGCATGGGTAGGTTTATCCTTAAAACCTACTATTGCAGAAGACCAGTAAGCCCCCAGTGCTGGGCTGGCTGTGCCCGGTGAGTATCTGTGTCTCAAGTCACCTCCCTCCATCACCAACCTCCACTGCCCAGTGAGGGCTGCGAAGGTGCTGGGCACACCATCCTGCTCCTGCTGCTGTAAGTTTCCACGCTCCCATGAATGGATTAGGCAGAGGGAAGTTGGGCCTCTGACATATTTTTCCAAACCAAAACAAAGCTGGCAAGTCTAATTTTAGGCCTGGTTTAATATGGAAATGATATCAATACTGACACAAAGCTTTTCCATCCTCCTGATAATTAATTTCTGTGTATTTGTCTTGTGGGTGGAAGAGGCTGAGAATTGATAGCTTGCTTTGGACAGCTGGGTTTACAATCAAAAGTTTTTATCAACAAAGAGCACAATGAAAGGGAAGCGATACCACACATGGGCATAGCTTTGCTTCGATTTGCTGTTGAACCAACATGTTTGAACTCCTCTCTGTCTGCCTTGGGACAAGGTGTGTAGCAGCAGAGTATCTGCCTGCCAGCCTTCAGCTGACTTGTTAGAAAATAACTTTATGGGTATGTTGTCACTGATGTTGTTCTCTCTTTCTCTCTGTCCCCACCCCCTCACTGTCTCTCTATGCCTGATTTTGTTTGCATGTTAGGTTTTTGTGGCCAGTCCAAACAAAACACAGCCTATTGTGGAGATCCTGTTGAAAAACCAACCCAAGCTAATTGAGTTTCTGAGCAATTTCCAGAAAGAGAGGACTGACGACGAACAATTCACTGATGAGAAGAACTATCTGATTAAGCAAATCCGAGACTTGAAAAAGCCGACAGCATGAAGAACTCCTCTTGTTTTCCACTGTAGACATTAAACTGAGTTGTTAACTTCCTCTGTGTCCCTTAAACACCTCAATAGTGCTTAAGAAGGCACAGCAAGTGCCTGGTTTTTATTTTGTCTTTGTTCCTAGATGTCAAGAATATAGGGGTTTTACATGAGAACTAAAAAACCAAAAATCTAGAATAATATATTATTTTTAATCAAGACTATAATTATTTATGTTAGTTTAGAATCTCTCTGTAATAGAAGCTGGTGTGACAGATTTTCATTTGTGCTCAAGAAGAATGAACCTCTTTGCTTAACTTTATCAGCAAACTCAAGCTGCTGCTGAGTGCACAGAGCAGGTCTTCTATGGACTGTAACGTTGTTCCTTCACACCTGTCATTGTGACTTGCTTCTAGCGCTGCACACACACAAGACTGTGAAAGAGTACCTTCGTCTCTGGAGTTAGCTGCACTTATAGGTCAAGTCCTTTAGTCAGAACAGCGGGAGATGAAAAAGCAGTAAAGGTCACGTTTTTGCTTTGTTTTGTATTCTTTTAAGTTTTCTTTTCCCCTAGATCAGAGGTTTCCTATTCAGTGCTGTGGAACAGATGGATACATCAGCCAGATGAGCTGTTTCTGCCTGGCTCCCCTTTCCCTTTATGTGATTTATCTTTTGTTAGAGCACAGGCCAATCCCATCAGCTCCCAAGCAGTGCCCATGTACCCCACAGTGGGAAGAAGGCAAGAGAACCCCCCTCCATCAAGGCTGTGCTCTACTGCCAATAAAGATCTTGCATCTACGGAAACCAGCAATAGCAGAGAATATTGGGTCGTGGCCAGAGCTGCTTGGCTGAATCATGCTGAGTGCTGAGCCCCAGCACCAGTGAGAGAGGAGGGTCCTCAGTGTCTTCCCATCTGAATTCCAGTCCTGTCTGTGCAAGGTGGGGTTGAGCTGAGTTCAGCAAGGGGATGCTGAAAAGGTCTCATCCTGAACCGCTGAGTGGGCTGAGGTCCCCAAGCCTGCAGGTGCTTTCAAAGCTCAGAGCATTTACTGGATATCAAAATCAAGGGTGGGAGGCCATTTAGCAGCCCCAGGCACCAAAGGGTACTTATAGTCTGGCGTTTTCTGTCCTTGCTCATCCTGACGTGAATTCAGGTTCTGCATTAAAGTTGTAGAATGGGAAATTGTTGCACTGCTAATGTTTTAAGTTTAATTAGCTCTGTGATACAGACAGTGTTTCCCTGGTGTTTTGGAAGAGTTTTTGGGGTCTTTTGTTTTCTAGCAGGAAAATGTTACTTTGAGGCTTTATTAGGAAGTGGAGTTTGAGAGCAGGGAGTGGAAATTTCTTGAATTTTTCTGGACAGCCTAAGTTCTGAGTTTTCCTATTTGCTGTAAGACAGTTCTTTAGCTAAAACTCTAGCTAATGCTTCAGATAAAAGGTGACACTGAATTGTAAAAACAGAACAATCCCTTTTCTTTCATTAAACTGTGGTATATTGGGGTGACTGATACTTTAATTTTTGTGCTTTAGAAAAGGGAAGAAGTGGAACAGATTGTGGACTCATTTTTTTTTTCAGCTGTTACAACAAATATACATCTTAGTTGCCTGGAATTAAAAAAAAAATTTACGAGCTATTAAAAGCATGATTACTGATCACCCTTTATTTCTATCCCTGTGGGGTTTTTTTCTCTTGCCTTTCTGGGTAGCCAGACTCCACACAGTGCTAAATTCCTTCCCTCCTTTGCCAACTGGTTTCAGCAGATGGAGAGAGATGAGCACCACTGTCTTTGGAGCTTAATGCACTTTGAAGCATCACTTCTGCAGCCCTGGCTGGCAGGGGGCTGGCGACCCCAGCCCAGCTTAGCCTGACCACAAGCTGCACCTCCAGCCCCATGGGTGGTGCTTGCTGTCAGTGGTCGCTTGCTGGTCGATGAGGGACCATATCCAGAATCGCAGTCCTCGGAGCCAGTGATTTAAGTTTAATCCTCTGACATTTGGAGCCTGAATCCGAAGAGTGCTTGGCTGTGCTCTGAGCTCCTGGGGTGGGGCTGGTCTCCAAAGCTGGTTTAACAAAGAGACACGTGTCCATTGCCTCAGCCCCTGGAGTCACATGAGAACATGGGGCTTCCAGCTGGTGCTCGGAAAAAGCATCTAATGGAGTGTTGCTGAGGAATGCCTGTCCTTGACAAAGTGAATGTGACCCCCACAGAGGTGCCCAAAGAGTGAGGGGTCAGTGCTGTGAGCTGCTCTTTTCTGCACGGCCTGGACATGGAGCACTTGAAGGCATACAAACCTGGCTGTAATACGAGGAGTGAAGTGACACCCTGGTGTTTGTGCAGGCAGAGATGTGCAAGACCAATGGGGAACAGGGCAATGGGCCCCATCCCTGCGAGGGCAGCCTTTTCCAGGGCGAGCAGTCATTGGACCACATGAGTAAGTGGTAAGGAAAACTTTGAAAAATTGTGTGTGTGTCTGCAAGAGAGAGGGGGAAAAAGGCGTGGTCTTACAGTAAAATTACACTTTCCAGGCCCCTTGCAGCTTATTTTACAAGAAGCCAGTCCTGAAGTAGATATTGCCAACACGTCTCAAAGTAACTGAGTCTTCCCCAGGCTCAGCTTGCTTAGGTCTTTGAAAGAATAAAAAGCAAAAGAAAAGGTGAAGATGAAATTAAGCACCATAATAATATTTCACAGCATGTGGGGGCACATCCCTAATTAAATGAAAATGAGGTCTTTTCTAGTACGACTTTGATATAACCACAGAACTCCCAATTTCCTTTGGTGCATTCAGTCAAGGTGGTTCTTCTGCCTAAGGGAGTCCTCCCATCAGGAACTCACAATTTATCTGAAATTACTATCTGAGGGAGCTGTGTGATTGCAGGACACAGTTCATCAGAGTGAGGACAGGAAAGAAGGTTGTAATCCAGAGAGAGAAAGAAGCTGGGTGATGCTTGGTCTGCAGCCTCTCCTCTTCCTTCCTAGACTCAGGGGAGTTTGGATCGTATGAATGGATCTCTGCCAACACGCAGTGTACGATCCTGCAACGTCAAACTTTATTTGATACAGCAGAGTGCCAGGAATCTTTAAACCATAAACTTCTGTCCTGGGATTTGGGCAGCTTGTGCTGAAATAAGAAAAATCTGATTAGAGGTGGCAACAGGCTCCCCAGTGCGCACTGGCATGTGCGCCAGCAGGTGTGGACCCGGGGGAGGCCACGGGACTCTGGCCTTCAACAAACGTGGGCGTTAGGACTGCTTGAGCCTCTTAATCTTCATTCTCCAGAGAAAAGATCAGATGAGAAGGAAAGAATGACTTGGACCTTGTAATCTAATGATAACATGCACGAGGGAGAGGAGCTCCAGATCCCATTTGTTCTCTAGTGCATGCTTTGCTCTTGTCTGTAAAATTGGAGCAGGGCTGAGAGAACTCAGGCCTCTTTCCAAAGGGCGCAGTGGTGTTTGGTCAGTAGAGAGGCTTTTTCTCTGGGCCAACAAGTTCTTCATTTTTCTGTCTGAAGTGGAAGCACTTCAACATTTTGGCTGGAAGAGCCCCTTCCTGCAGAACATCTTATGCCTGGTGGTGATAGTTGTTATAAGGCATTGTGACATGAAAGGTAATTGTACCTTAGCTCTCCCCTTTCTTGACTGAGCATTCTTGCATAAAAATATAGGTTTCCATGGACTGGGTATAAGGTATCCCAGAGCCTCCAGTGGGAGGTTTGGCCCTATGGTGAGAGAGACTCCTGTGGGTGAGAGCTGCTGTGGCTGAGGGAAGAGAAGGAAGAGAAAGTCCCTGCCACCTCAGACCATGCTGAAGGTGAGCCTTGCCTCCAGCAAAGGCTCCAATCCCTCAGGCTCTGTTGTGAGGCCACAAGGTATGAGCAGACCAAGCGAGCTCTGAGCACAGTTTGTGCTGGGCAGGGAATGTGGGACAAGGCTAAGGGGAAGCCTAAGCCTAACTGCAAGGTTAGCAGTTTTGGCTGTGTGGCTCAGCTCTAAGCCAAGTGTCTTACAGGGCTGTGACTTGGCCCAGCTTCCCCAAGAACCCCAGGGAGAGGCAGGCCAGGAGCCCAGCCCTCCTGATTCATGGTCCTGCTCCACAGCGCCTGCCTCGAGCTGGCCCCTCTTTCCAGAAATGTGAGAGGAGGAAAAACAATCAGACAACCCACCCCTTTTGTATGGCATCAGTTGCAAGGGACTTTCCAAAGCCACAGTAAAAATAACCTTTTCCACCTCAGGCTGTGTTGCAGCAAGTGGCAGCATGGGGACAGCCTGTGCCAGGGGTGCAGTCATGGCCAGCCGTACCACAGAGGGGAGGCAGCTCCCCCCATGTGGCTCAATGACTGTTGTGCTGGGGAAAGGGCAGGTGGTGTGCCAGCACATCCCGCAGGAAAGCCGTCGGCCTTGCATCTGCAGCTGAACACCGTAATTCGCCATTGCTACAAGAGCTCTGTAGTTGTTTTCATCACCCTACGGCACTGGCACCAGCTGGGAGGGCTTTGCTGCCAAGCCTTGTCCCCAGGAAAGCCCCACACTGCCCTTACCATCCATGAGACTGCAGGTATCTGCTGTGGTGCAGCACATGAGCCATGGTCTTGTGTGTCTCCCATGCCACCTCAACCTCCTCCCTCCCTTGGTGTCTGTTTTGCACCTTGGTAGTGATGCCCACAGGTCTATGGGATGGGCTGTGCTTTTCTTCAGAGCCTCTCCTCTAAGTCCAGATTTGGAAATGAAGCCTCATTGTCCCATGGCCAAATGTGTAACCTGCATGTTTTACCTGCCACACTGTGCCAGCAGGCACCTCCAGCATGTTGAGGTTTGACAAACAGTTGGACACAACAAGCATCTGATCCCTGAGGTGACAGGTATGAACAGTCTTTTGGCTGCACGACAGACACCAGCCCAGTCACAGCACCAAAGCCCAGCTCCTCACAATTAAAGGAACAAAACCCGCCCAAATCCCCAGTGCAGCTCTCCTGGGGAGAGCTGCCTGTCCACCAGTGAATGGAGTTATTTCTTCCAAGGGCAAAGAGAAGACAGGACCATGTCTTTGGGGCCATGAAGTGCCTTGCTCAACTCTTATGAATAGAGGCCCTTTATTTCCAAATTGCAGGGTACATTGCCTCTCCTAATGCTCAGCTTTGGCAATGCCCTTCAACTCGCTTGTAGAACAGCTGGCTTTGACAAGGGTCTAGAGCGGATTTAAAAATACCCCTGTCAAGCAGAGCCCGCTGCATCTGTTTGTGCAAACATGCAGTCAGGGTTGGCTTCTCAGCAGGCGGCACACCCCGGCACTGCCCTGCCCTGGCAGCCAGCAGGGAGCAAACAAACCCGGCATTTGCTCAAGCAGATGGTCAGATGCCCAACAGGCTCTATGTGCATGGAACAAGCAGGAGCCTGCAGGGAGCAGGGCTCTCAAAATCCCATGGGGAAATGGAGAAAGGCATCTCCTCCCCATTTTAAAGCTGGGTGTGGGGGAAAAGTTATATTCACAGATTGACTTGCCTTGTGCCCCAAGGAGTGTCAAGGACAGAGCCGCAATTAGCTCACGGCACAGAGCAGGTTCTTGCTGTGGGCTGACAGCAATAGCTCATGCTTGCTGTCCAAGGCGTAAGGGAAAGCAACACTGGGGACTAGCAGGCAAGAAATCAGGATGTCCCAGGGGATGGCAGGCATTGCAGAGGGAGGAGAAGCATATGTTCCTTCCAACAAAAGACCCAGCTCTCCTCCTAATAAATAGCACTTCTAGCCATACAGTTAAGCTGCTCTGCTTCCTGCTGGCTTTTGTTTTCTCTAGCTAAATTTGTCTTCCCCCACAACAGGAACGAAAGGCTAACTGCAGGTGAACATACTGGCCCTCACACTACCTTACATATGTCTTTCAGGTATTTCTGAAATGACATGGGGGGAAAGAGAGCAATGTGTATATGCTGAAATGTGTATGACATCCCTGAGAGCTGGCTCTTGCTGAAGTTGTTGTTCAAATGCTTCATGGCTTCCCCAGGCTTCTTCAACCCCTTATTTTCCCTCCAAGTTAGAAATTTAGGTGCCCTGGAGGAAAATTTACTTGCAAAGCAGTGAGGTGACCTCACTGGAGCCAAAGTAAAGATAGTTGAGCAATGTGGGCAAAGGAGGAGGGAAAATGCAGGCAGACTGCAAAGGCTTCACTGTTGTTAATATATCTGCCTAGTACCACTGAGAACATGTTGCAGGAGTACATTGAAGCTGGAACAGACCCCATCCCTTCAATAGTGGAGAGAATGCACAGTGGTCCTGTAGCTACAGGAAGCCACCCAGTGCTGAGGCAGAGCTTGGCTCCCCAGAAAAGTGAAGTGGAAAATTTCCTGTACAAACAGCTGATAGTTGGAGTGCAGAAGATAAATGTCACACTGCAAAATACCCCAGGGAAAAAGCCATGCTCAGCGTTTTCCTCTACATGTCTGTTCCCAGCCCAAACATGGTGAAGCCTGTGCTGCCACTGGCCAAGTGAGGAGGCCCTTTACCTACATGACAGACATGCCAGCCGCGATTTTTCCTCTTCCCATTTACAAGCTCTGAGCTGTCTCAAGTGTTCTGACATTTACAGTGAGCATCAGCACACCTTTTTCTTTTGCTGTCTGCAGTAGAAGAACTCTCTGTGTGCTGGTCGCAGTCACACAATCATGGAGTGGCTGGTGTTGGAAGGGACCTCTGGTGGCCATCCTGTCCAATCCCCCTGCTAAAGTAGGTTCACTTGGAGCAGATTGCACAGGATTGCATCCAGGTGGGGTTTGAGTGTCTCCAGGGAAGGAGACTCCACAGCCTATCCGAGTAGCCTGTTCTGGTGCTCTGTCACCATCGCAGTGAAGAATTTCTCCCTCATATTCCGACGCAGCTCCCTGTGTTTCGTTTGTACCCGTTGCCCAATGTTGTGCCGCTGGGAACCACTAAAAAGAGTCTGCCCTCACCATCCGGCCGACACCCGGCCTTAAAACATTTGTATGCACTAGTATAATATATAATAACTAAGTAATATAATATGTATGTGGCAGACCACAGCTGCTCACTCGCTCCCCGCTCCCGGGGCCTGAGCCTGGCACCCCGGTGGATCCCGGCATCCCGGCGGAACCCCTTCCCGGGGCGGCCTCCCCAGGAGACATTTCCCTGCCAGCAACGCCCCCTCGCGGCCACGATGCGGTGATGCATCTTCCCATGGCGGTGGGCGGGGCGAGCGCGCTGAGGAAATTAATTTCATTGATTGCCAATCAAATTAGAGCCGGGGAATGAGAAATAAAAACACATTTTAGAACAACTTCCCCCCACCCCTCCCTTCTTTCCGGGCTGAACTTCATTCCCGATTTCTCTACCTCCCACCCTCGCAGTGGTGCAGGGGGACGGGGAATGGAGGCTGCGGTCAGTTCACCACACGTTGAGTCTGCCGCTCCTTCCTCCTCAGAGGGAGGACTCCTCACACTTCCCCCGCTCCAGCGTGGGTCCCTCCCCCGGGAGACAGCCCTCCACAAACTTCAACATGAGTTCTTCCCACGGGCTGCGGTTCTTCACTAACTGTTCCTTCGGGAACAGGCTGCTCCGACATGGATCCCCACAAGGTCACAAGTCCTGCCAGCAAACCTGCTCCAGTGTGGGCTCCTATCTCCACTGGCTTCCCACAGGTCCTACCAGAAGCCTGATAGAGCGCACGCATCCCACCGGGTCAGAGCCTCTTTTGGGCATCCACCTGTCACATGTGGGATCCTCCATGGGCTGCAGGTGGATCTCTGCTCCACCCGTAGACCTCCATGGGCTGCAGGGGCACAGCTGCCTCACCATGGTCTGCACCACGGGCTGCAGAGGAGTCTCTGCTCTGGTTCCTGGAGCACCTCCCGCCCCTCCTTCTTCACTGACCTTGGTGTCTGCAGGGCTGTTTCTTTTGACTATTCTCACTCCTCTCTCCAGCTACAACTGCTCTTGTGCAGTAGCTTTCCCCCACTTCTTAGATCTATTATCCCAGAGGTGCTACCACCATTATTGATTGGCTTGGCCTTAATCAGCAATGTGTCTGTCCTGGATCCGTCTGGCACTGGCTGTGTCAGATGTGGGGGAAACTTCTGGCACCATCTCATAGAACCCACTCCTGAAGCCACCCACTATCAATACCTGTTATACAGATCCAGTACAACAGTAATCCAGATCTATTTGAAATCAGCACATACCATCAGCCTTCTTTGGTTTCCTATTCTCCAAGGAATGTCACTTACTGGATCTAACAAATTAAAGCCAGATATTTGAAGTCTGGTTTGCAGGCACAATGACTGAAACAAAAAAATCTATTGAGAGGACTACAAAGCTTTTCAGAGTAGTTCCCACGTTAAACATGGCTCTGGGAAGCCTGTCCCACTGCCAGCCTGGCTGTGTCCCACTGACTGTTCACTGTGTTTCTACAATGACATTTCAGTTCAAAAGCACTTCTGAAATGCATCCCCCTGCTTACTGCATGTGACTCCGTGACATAAGCCAGTCTTGGAGTGCACTGAGTGGATTCCTTTCAGATTAACAGGAAAACGAACTGTAGGAATAGCCCTTAATGCACTCCACACGCTATCAGGCCCTCAGCCCATGTGCTCAGGCTGGAACTAGGTGGATGTAAAACTCCTGGTGGGTCAGACCCCCAGCATCACCTGCTTCATGCTACAGACTCTCACAGCTGTTGACCCCGATCACCACAGCAATCCCGCTCTGCTCTGCGTGACTGGGAATTGGGACGCCTGTATGTGCCCATACAGGCAATCCAGGGCAGCACAGCAGGAAGTGCAGCAGGGACCAATTTACTGCTGGATGGTCAAAGCTTCACCGACTTTGATTCTCTCCAACCACAGAACAGCCTGTGGAGGTGGTAGCTCACACAGTGCTCTCTGAGGCACTTCTTACTCTCCTGAGTAAGAGAGAATTAATACTCACAGGCCCAAGGAAGGGGATCTCAGACCTTCCCTGGGACTGGCAGGAGGCACAGTCTCATGTGTGAGACAAATTCTCCAGGCAGTGCAGAGGCAGGCGATGCAGCTTAGCAAACAGCTGGGGCTGCAGGAGCAAGGAGAGCTCTGGGCCTGTAAGGGGTATGAGCATTCCAAAGCACTCTGTAATGTTCCTAATAACCCAAAGCACTTAAAAATACACTTCAGTACTTACTGTCAGATTAATTTATTAGCAGAAAACATGTTTTGCTGTAAGGCAGACAATTAATAGAGAATTTCTGTAATTCTCAGTCAAGAGGCCAAATTATTACTAATAGTTAATACCTGCAATTAAAATGATTGTTCTGAAATGAATGGAAGAGACACAAAATGCACATGGAAATTCCATACAACATATAAAATATATAACTTTAACATTTCTTGAGTAAATACTTTGTAATTTTTATGTAAGAAACAAACATCCTAGAGCTTATCTGCAAAATAAGCACTGCAGGAGATGTCCAATCTTCCATGGATCTTCCTGGTAAGCAGACAAGCACAGCAGCACCTACAGAGTCCACAGGCTGAGAGAGAAACCCCATTCCCATTGTTTCTGTTGGCCAAGATATAGTCTCTACTTTGTAATTCCAGTAAAACTGAAGAAGTAGGGTTATATTGGTAATCAGAGCCTACAGAAATTTGTGAGCGCCTGGAGGAATCTGTAGAATACAGCAAGACACAAATAAAGCCAGGCTTCCAAGCCTTCAGCCTTACAAGCAATTCCAAGTTTCACAGAAAATTTTGTAAAAAAATTCTCTTTAAAAAAATTATTTAAAGTAAAGGTAGAATCTTAACTCCTCCTGAAGTACAGGTTACCAGCAGCATTTACTGCAGTGTAGTTATTTCATGTGCATGATATTTGACTTGTATCTTGACCACTTCTCTGTGTATCCAGGCCACCAATAATGTTTCAGGGACTTTTTGATTTCAGCTGTTCATATAAAGACACAGATTTTACTGATTTTAATACCAGCAGACTGATCAGTATAAAGCTTGAAGAGGATCAAACTTAAACCTGGCCCTGTTTTTTTCCTTGCTTCTACCTCAAGTAGAAGAGCATTGCCAGTGGATTATGGAGACCAGAAGGTTTCAGTGGGTGGAGTAGGGCAGACTTTAATTTGGGCAGTGATCTGTCAAAAAAGCCAAGAGTAATTATTCTAACCCAAGATGCTTATAAAAAGTGAGGAGGAAATATGTTGAAGTAAGATATTTATGATTTAAAAACCCATTATGAAACCCCAAAATTTGACTTTATCCTCATATGAAAGATGCAAACAATGAAACTATAAAATCCTTGATCAGAGAAAAAAACTGTCTTTCTTAGGTTTATACAGCACCCAGATCAACAACTTAATCCCCCTGCAGCTGGATCTGCTCATCCTAGATTCAGGACCTAGGTTCCTTAGCACTGGATTATAAGACCTGGTGAAGTGGCAGCTCAGCAATTTCCCCATGAGCTACGGTGAGAAAGCAGTCTTTTGAGGTGTGATGCAAGAATGGAATTCACCATCACGCCCTTAAGTTGACAAACAGGGTCAGATTTTTCATGCATCCTGCTTGGCAAGGCAGCAGTGGTGAAGGAGGTCAGCCAATCGCCTGGTGAGATTTCTGCTGCCAGCCCTGCACGTACCACACTCAACCAGCAGCCCTGGAGTAGCCTTCAGTCTTACTAGGCACAGAGAAACAGCAGCTTCTCCAGCTTCGGGAAGAGTGAATTCTCATGATGGTAAGAGGATATAAGCATTCCCCAGTTCTAAAGTCCAGGTACTCAAGAATGAAGCCATGGGGAAGCACAGCTCCTTCCTGCAGCTCCAAGCATCAAGAACTGTACCTTAAATTACAGGACCAGTATCCAAACTGGGTGAGCACGAATTCCATATAATAATATCACTTTAAGGGTGCTCTGCACACTATCCAATCACAGCTTTGCTGTCTAGTTCCAAGGTTTTCCAAAACCTAAAAGAAACAAAGACAACCTACAGCAGTATCTGAGGACATGATTCCCCTTCCAGGACCTTAAGGAGGGCAGCAAAGACAAAATCCATGAAAGAACTGGAAAAGGGATGTTCATGTATCCTACCAGCAGCAGCAGAAAAAAGTGTTACGGTATTTGCACTTGAGAGCTCAGCAGAGGAGTTAACAAAAAGTCTTGAGGCATCTGCTAAAACAAACAGCTAGAGGTCAGATTCAAAGCAGGAAACAGACGGGAATTAGGAGAGAGACCTCTCAAAAGATGGGTACAACTCATTGTTCTGTTACCCATTACCTACCCCCTCAAAACTAGCAAAAAGCACTAGACTGCAGTTTCACTGCTGTTTTAATCTCACCCTCGCTCCACATTAAAGATTGGCACCTGAAAAGATTTGGACTATTCCACTGGTACAGATCATCCTATCTAAGAAACAACAGGACACTGGCAATTTATTCACCTCTGTAGTCCTAGAAGCCTGTTAGTGAAGATTAACAAAACCAAAACACTAGCAATCTTCATATATATGTAGGGGCCAGTGAGATGCATACAGCCAAATGCTTTTAGGCCTGCATCCAGAAGCTGAGAAAAACCAAAGCTACTCTTTGTCTTCATTAAATCAGATGGACTGCACTTGAGGAAGGACACAAAGTAGCAAGGCAAGTAACACGAAACAACCGCTGCTATGGTAAGTGGAAAACAGTGTGTATGAGAGACAAGATTGATCTCCAAATCATTTACCTAACAATGATTGCTATCCCAATGGTTTTGTGTCTATTATATTGCAGAGCAGACTGAGAAGCAAAAGCCACTTTCAGGAACAGAAATAGTTGCTGGTGATTATTTATCTACCATTTCCTAGAAGATCCCCTTGACCATTGTATTTGAAGAACTAGGGCTTATTTCTGCATTTTGCTAGTCCAGAACTTAGAAATACATTCCCTCAACCATACACCAAGCAAATAAGACACCATTTTACTCTTACTCTGATCTATCAGCAACAAACTTTCAGTATTTTTTTTAATGTGTTAACAATGATCAGCCACCCAGTTACTTTCACAGAAAATACAAGCAGCATTTTTTTGCCAGGAGCTTCTAAATTAAAAAGACCTTCAGGTAATTCCATAAAACATTAAAGACGTCATAAATAAATGTATTGTAAAATTCACTTTCCAAACAATAAATAAAACTGTTCCTTATTTGAAAGTGCAAACAGGCTGTATTATAAAAAGTATGAAGCAAGACTGCAGAAGTGCTTAATTATTCAATAGTGACCAAGACACAGTTTCTTGTTTTGGTGCAGCTGGTCATCCAGCGACTTTGTTTTCTGGACCCCATCTAAAGAAAAAAATATGCATCAAACATTAATACAATAGCAAGTATAGTCTAAATAGTCAACACAGACAGTCACACTGGAATAACACTGGGGGTGGGCAGAAGATGGAGTTCCCTCACAGAGGAACATGCAGTAGCACAGCTAAGAGGAACATACTAAGGAAAGAGAGCAACTTTAAACAGTTCAATGTTGAAAATGCAAGCACACCATATTAAAACATTAGAGAAATGAGCCTTGTCGTCAAACAAAGTACCCCAGGATGAATCTTTCTCCAGCTGGGTCTAAAAACCATTAACAGAGGAAGGGACAAACAAGCCCTAACATTTTGCAGTGATCACTAGTGGCATAAACACTGCTCTGAACCCTTCCCCCCCGCTTTCCCCCAGCCCATAAGGAAATAGCTAATGAAGAGACTTCTCCACTAACATATCTCACTACATGTCAGGACATAGCTTAGAGTACATGGCTATTCATGTGCCACAAAAAACACCTTCAGTCTTTTCTAGTGCCCCTATCACGGTACTCAGTGCTTTGAGTAACTGCCAACTCCGTATCTTTACACTCTGTATCTTCCTGCTCGTGGCACAAAAATTATTTAGCTGCTTTTTCCACGTTATTTTCCCCTCTTGGTGAGAAACATTTTAAGGATTGGTAGCTGACAGAAGATGCCTGTGGCGGGTCCCTTTTATAGCACAAAAAGGCTTCAAAGAAAGACTTATCTAAACTCTGTTTTCAGGAGATGACAGCTCCCTTGCTACAAAGGGTGTGCAATGACAAGGATATTGTGACCTATATATTATACATGTGTATATACACACAAATATATAAAAAGCACTGAAATGTTCTGCAGAACATATTTAAATTACTTGGAGGAGTCCAATTTCTCCTGAAAAATAATGGCACTCTTTATAGAACACAATATAAAAAGTCTTTATAGAACAAAATTTAAAACCTGATCAAGTAGTCTGAAATGATCTATATGCAAAACAGCATGGCAATGACCTTCATAACTGCATTACTAGATTTTGTGACGTGTGTGTCAATGCCAAGCATTTGTTAAAACAAGCTTGGTTTTGACTTACAGTTAGTTCATCTACTTATTCAAAAAACTCAGAGAAGTGTTCATAGCAAAATTTAGCTCATTGAAAACAAGATTAGCTAAGACTAATCAATCACAGAGGAATTCAAGTTTGTTTAAAACGTGATCTCACTTATCGACTTCAGTCATAAAACGAATTAATGAAAAAATACTTACTTTCCCTGGCTGTAGGGTCATAGAATTCAAGGGCATTAGTGTGCAGTGGATTTAGTTGCCACTGGTAAAAGAAGAAGAAAACATTTACTTATTCCAGAAGACAGAATAACGAGCAAAGGGAGGAAGGAAAAGTACCCTAAAGACCTACACTGTGAGGCATGGCTGGGGGTGAGGTGAGAAATGAAGGGTTCCCCCTTGAACACACACTTGCTTTGAGGATAACTAACTGATAAGGAATGTGTAGACATTTACTCCCTTGAGAAGGGGAAATGAGCCTGTTCAAACCAACAGTGCTGCAGTTCATCATGGTGAGCACTGAGTGCAGGTGCACTTGGCTGCCTTCAAAATGCACTGCAGCTCTTTCAGGAGCCGCTGGAAGGGCCAACAAAATCATGCAGTGATCTCCCGCATCAGCTGTGACAGGGGAGGCTTGGAGAACTTCAGAGTGTGAAGAGACCACCTCAAACTACAGCAAAAAATGAAGAGGGAAATCCCCACTGCAGATACAGAAAATAGAGACACTTGGCTCCACCATCTGCCATATGGCACAGCACTTCTCCCCAGTACTGGGACAGAGCAACCTCTCAATTCCATTCACCTGACTCAACAGCACAGCGCTCTGCTATGCTGGCTGCAGATGACTGCTCACTCTACTCTCCCATCAATTCTGTCCACAGTTTTTAGAATTTAGACACTTACTGTAAATTTGCTTACACCCTCAAGTTCACCAAACTTCATATAGGATATGTCTGCTTTCTTTTTTCCAGCATCAACATCTCCTGCATAGATCTGCTTGATACCAGCTCCTTTAATTAAAGGGACACATTCATCACATGGACACTTTGTCACAAATATCATGCTTCTCTCATCTGGCTTTATTTCTCGACACCTACAAGCAGTCAGAAAACAGAATTTCAGAGTTTGTATCTTGATGGCTTTGAATTATGACAAACTTGACACCTCAGAAGAGGAAGCAAAGAAGTGTTATCTACTCTCAGAAGCATCTTATTCCTTATCAAGTGCACAAGTATACAATGGTATCTGCTTTGGTTTTACTATCTGTGAACAAAACACTCATTCCATGTCTCCACACATATCATTGTTGGAAGCCTCATCAACTGCCACACTTCCATATTTCAGGCTATAGCATGGTCTAGCAGGAAGCAGACGCAGTAGCTTGTATGTGAATAGTAACTGAAGGAGTGAATATCCTTCAAAAACCAGGTTCACTTGAGAAGTCTGAAGAAACCCCAGGAGCTGGTGTCCACACACATCCAAGTTCTACATCATAGGCATAAACAAGGCTGTGATTGCAACCCACACTTCATCACAGTGACATCACGCATTGTCCTGGTGTTGGCTGCGATAAAGTTAATTTCTTCTCAGTAGCTGGTACAGTGCTGTGCTTTGGATTTAGTAGGAGAATAATATTGATGTTTTAGTTGTTGCTAAGAAGTGCTTACTCTGAATCAAGCACTTTTTTTGTGCCTCATATTCTGCCAATAAGGAGCTGCACAAGAAGGGGGATGTGTGACCCAAATCGACCAAAAGGATATTCCATACCATAGAGTGTCATGTCCAGTATGTAAACTGGGGGAATTACCCAGAGGGGGTCTGGCATTGATCAGTGAATGGTGAGCAATTGTATTGTGCATCACTTGTTTTTTCCTTATTAGTATTACTATTATTATTATATCTTAATTTGTTTCAATTATTAAACTGTTCTCATCTCAACCAATAAATTTTACTTTGGATTCTCCTCCCCATTCCACTAGGACAGGGGGGAGAGCCAGCAGCTGCGTGGTGCTCAGATGCCAGCTGGGCTTAAACCATGACACGCATTTGCCATGGAATTCTTTCTGAACCATCTCATTCTTTTCAGTGGTAAAAATAAGCCCATTTACCTGAATGTCAAGGCGTTCTGCTCCGCATGTATAATGTATCTGAACTTTCTGATTTCACGATCTTTTTGCTTATCATCCATGTGTGGAAAATCAGCATATTCAGATCCAACAGGAAAGGCATTGTAACCACAGCCTACAAAGTACATTGCTCCTGTTCCATCACAGCTTCTCTGCAATAGTAAGCAAAGCACCAAATTTGGAGGTATTTAAACTGTTCTAAGTCAAAGTGCTGTGCAATATATGCTGTCACACTATCAGTTCAGCCAAGTTACAGCAGTTGAAAGAGAGCTCAGCTCTTGCAAACTGCTCCATGTCTGTATGGAGCTTTTCCACTGAGCTCTGTAGGAGCCGCACAGGCAAAGTGCTGCACCAGGCTTTAGAGGCTTTCCTTTTGGCAAGTAATACTGATAGCAGTGACAAGAAATCTGAAGGACTTAGTCATTAAGCCTTTCTGCAATGTATAAAATCAAAGGCAACTGGAGTTCATCCCTGATGTGCCAGAGATGGTGCTTCACCTCTCTCTCAACAGACCCAGTGACCAGTGGGCCGATAAGTAGCAAACAGCAATTGAAACCAGAACAAGAAACAAAACAGCAGTAAGCAGCTGATGACTGGATGCTAAAAACTAATGAAGAGTATGTTGCACCTGCCTGAAGAATGAGGCTTCTTGGGACTGGTAACATGCATAATCAGAGACATAAAGAAATAAAACCTTTACGTTTGGATGGGAAAAAGCACCGTAACAATATCTGTAGAAAAATACCACTTTGATGCAAAAAGGAAAGTCCTAAAGCCAGTACAGCATTTCAAATACAACAAATATCCTCAAGAGATTGTCAGGCTATTATTGCACTGAGACCTCTCCAAAAAAAAGCCGCAAAGAGGGATCATGCAGAGTAGGCACATGCTGCCCAATCAGCAGCTGTGGCAAAACCTTGTAGCCAGGATACCTGGAATAACTGACAATGACTAGGGAAGCAGGCACACTGAAAGTCCAGGTGGAGATACTGTAGTAGTTACTAAAATCATTTATATTTCCCCTTCATCTTAAAGCACAACAGTGAACCAGTCATTAACTTAGTTACTAAAGCATGAGAAGTGCAAGCTTTCTATAGTGCTCTGTGTTTGCATGAAAAACAGAGGTGTATAATGGTAAATAAAAAGTTCAAAGCAAGTGTGTGAATTTTGAGTGCAAAAAAAAAGTAACGTTTTCAATACTTACTGATTTTTCTTCTGCCCAAATAATAGCTCCAACTCCTGTTTTATGATCCTCTAAAATACATAATATTTTAGGAGTAAATAACAAATAAAGCACTTCCGAGTTACCTATAAATTAACATATGACATCCTACAGCAGGGAATAACATTCATTGTTGCTTTGTGGACAGGAGGAAAGAAATGCAGAAAGATTAAGAGCTTTGAAATCATATGAGTCTCCTGTAAAAGCAGGGTATGCTTTAACTGCAAGGCAGTCATTCTGAGACTTAGTTGTGTACGTTTGTTCGAAAATGCAACAAAGCAACCAACACATAGGTAAGAAAACGTGTGCCAAGAATGTACGTGGACAGGTTCACTGATGTGAGACAGCGAACTGATAAAAACCTTCTTATTGTTTACTACTTAATTTAATTACTTTATGTCTGCCATTCTTTAAGTTAATGGTTCTGCAGTCTGAATTCCTATCAAAATTAGTTGTACTTTATACCCAATTCAGAGACAAAATATTAACCACTGGATTTTGGGATGTGTGTTATATCACCACTACAGGAAAACTGGTACCCAAATTTTATTATGTGACTTGGAAGGTTTTCATGGAATCTGGAAATCCTCCACAGTAGCTACTGATGAGAGCCATGACCAATTAAAACAGAGCATATCAAGGAGAAAAAAATGTTTCAGGCTTGCATTGACTGATATTGTAGAACACACTGTTTCTATTAATCATTTCCATCATCCTTAGTATCATATTGAATCAGTCAAAAGGGGTATTTCCTGCCAAAGATATATTTTATGGGAACTTTTTTTATAGTCTGCATATTTATTAGTCACTGATGAAGTGACGAAAATGATAATCACTGATTATCATCAGCACATAGAAAATATCCAATGATCTTGCTCCTCTTATATCCATCTATATAATAATGTAAAGCATCTAAATGTGTGTGGGGGGGCTGCTATTTGTTTTAATTTCATTACAGGATTAAAGTGGAATAAGAGTTTGCTCAAAAAACAGACCTGAGTCCAGGGTAAAAACCACACATAAAACTGAATTTTGCTGCCCCAAGAATGAGTACTCAAGCTTGGCCCTTCCATCTTGTTCAGTACAACAGTAGCTGTACAAAGAATTCACAACTGGTTCCGTAAAACTTCTGAATTGCATCTAAAAAATGCAATCTCCTCTGCAATTTTTGGAAACCAAATCTGCGGAGGGTACTTGACTTGATAGGTTGGGTTTGTGTGTGTGTGTGTTGGGGGATTAGTTTTGGTTTAACCTTTATGTATGTACTCTCTATTTGTTTACAATGGTTTAGAAAAAGCAACTATCACATCTGGAGGACAAAAACATCACTAAGGAGTACCACCAAGTTTTAAGTCTTCATATTCTCTGGAAGAACTTATCAGTTTACTGTTTGGCTACCCAGAGAGAATAAAGCAGCGAACAGAAGTCATCTCCATCAAGAGAGAGTAATAAATATCCTTCCACCCCAGAAGCCTGTATATAAAACTCTAGCATCTGTGCAAAAAAAAAAAACCATCAGATATATAAGCACTTCTACTAACAAGATTAGAACTAGGAGACTTGATATAACTGTACTTAATGCCCTACTGAAAGGATATTTTTTCACTGCTTTTTTTCTGAAGTGTACATAATCTGCTTGAAATACTGGCATTTATTTGATAACAGAAGCATCTTGTGAAACCTCAGTAAAAAGAGCCTCAGAGCAGCTTGAAGAACGTAAATGTCATTCTGTTCTGTTTTCAGTAGGATGTTGGACATGTTGGCAGGGCAGGGTTTGCCAGCACTGTATGTGAAATACCTGCACTGATTTTCTCTTGGAAAGCTTTCACACACAATACTATGTACCCCTGTGGACTTTTTACTATTACTGCTGCACCTGTTTCACACATGTAGGAATGGAGTTCCACAGCTTGCTCAAGGAAGCATTTGGAAGAATAAGACTGAAATCAGGAACTTTCTCTACTCATGAGACCCATCCTTGTTCCACTGCTGTAACAACTCACCTGTCCGATATGCAAGGAGCCTGGCTTGTATCATACAGTGCCTTGCAATGTCTTGGGGCAAACACTGCTCGTCTGTTTCATTTGTTCTTGGTGATTCACTATTGTAAAATCCAAAACATCCAAAGACAGGGACACTGGCAGCCACTGTTGCCAAGACCAGGACAAGATCTTTCATATTTTGCCTAAGGTTGCTGAAATATGGATTTTCACAGAGGTTCTCCAGTCCCATTGTCATCAATATTTGCTTGTGCATTTCCTCATTTGAAATTAGGAATAAGCTTTCATACTCTTTTATTCTCTCTTGTCTACATGCAGTATAAAAGTCAGTATTACAGTCAGGCTGTGATTTTGCTATTTTCTGAATAAAATCAAACTTGGTGGAAGTTTCTTCAATAAACTGCACCATATAGCACACCAAAGGCTGAAGCAGCACACACACACGAGCACGACTATTTGACTTCAGTCTTTCTACTGCTTTGGCATCTAGCTTTGCATCATCAGTACTCATGGGATTGGACGCCTCGTTCTGCAAGCTGATTTCAGGATCTGCAGGCCAGTAAGAAATCCTGTTCACCCCGGCTGGAAGAGAAGATAATGCAGCAAAAGGAACCATGCAAGTACAGTGGAACATAAAACTCATATTCAATACACTATTGCCTAACCCTGGTTTTACTCCTCTAAGGCCTGAGTGCTGTTTAAGGTGACTCTGGACAGAAAAATGCTGGTAGATACAAGTATCAAGGAGTTATCTGACTTGATAATCAGACTATAGACAAAAATTGGAGTTTCCCAAGTTCTAAGATGTGAGAGCCTAATTTTGCATCTTACCTACAACAGCTACATTAGCAACACACAAAAAAAGTTAGCACTAATAGATGTTGCTGCTGAGATTAAAAATCAATATTTGCAGAAGGGGTGTGCCAGAATTTCAGGAAGTGAATAATCTGGCTTGTCTTCATCTCCCTTGGGAAAAGGAAACCCTCAAGTACTCCCTGTGATTTCTCTCTCTTATAAAAACCACCCTTCCTCCAGTGTTACTGACAAGCCATGAGAAGGCAAGGAAAAAATGTAGCAACCTAGGCCTTTTCATCAGGTTTAGGGATGCTCTGGCAAAGTGCAACAGGTACATCGGAATCTCAGCAGTGCAGCCCACCTGAGAGACAAAGGACCAACAATAATAACAGCTGCACAGAGAAACAGGCTCTCGGGAGCAAACCCTAGTGTCTTGACCATCAGCTCCAGGAGATGTACATTGACTCTTTTGGAAAATATCAGTGCAGTCTACACAAGTTAGGGATTGGCATTCACAACTGGGAGAGTCCAAAGAGAAAACAGGCTTTCTGATAGCATGCACCACGAGCATAACATTTAGTCCTATTCTACTACAGTCATTGCTTACCATTTACAATCATTTTTAAACAAGTTGAACATGGTTTTCTGGAAAAATAAAGATCACAGGTTTTAAGTCTTGATCCATGTTTAATGAGTGCAATCTGGCCAGCATGCAAGTCTGTACTGGAACAATGAAGACCAATAATCTTCATGTTTTTCACCACAACTAGACCACTCTTCTTCACCTACAGAAAAATGCATTACTATTATTATTATTTTACCTTTTTTCAACATGAAGACCATAGAGTTGTTACAGGTCTTCCTTGGGTAACAGTAAGCAACCAGCAGCAGAGTTCTTCAGTACAAGTTGTAATATGAACCATTAAACAATCTCTGATACACATTCCTACACATTTTTTTTGTTGTTTTTTTCACATGTGTCCGTTAACACCAGTGCTTGTTTCAAACTCCAAATAGGAACTTGTCACAAATTCCTGATTTTTGCCCATAACAAAATCCAGCAGGAGCAAAGAAGATTCTGTCAATTATAGCTGAAACCCCCTCTGAATCAGCCAGCATCTGGAAATGCTCATGGATTTAATTTCTGTCTTAAGCTTGACCATTGAGGGAGCCGATAGCTTCTCTAGCTTTATTTTAGTCTCTTCTTTAATGGAAATGAATCCTAGTTCTAAAGGATCTTCAACGAAAAAGCTCTGTATACCACATACAAGAGCTATTACAACTGAATTCCCACGTATTGTGAGGAAACTGGATACAAGCTAGTTTGATGAAGCTGGTGAAACAGATCTCATTAGACAATCCAGCTGCTACTGAACACTGTTGCCTTAGATCTGTAAATTATTCAGTTGCTTTGTGGTTACAGAAGTGAGGCTGTATGAAAGCCCTACCTACAACCCAAGAGCCATTCCTTACTGAATTACTGAATTACTGAATTTCAAACTGCTTTTGAAGTCTGTCTGGTGCTCCTCATCTACTCCTCTTTCAGATCTAGCACACCAAGCTCTGAAAATTAGGCCTAATTTTCACTCAAGTAATTTTCCTCTCTTTTCTTGCCCTGGCTGATAATGTGCTATGGATCTTAGCATAGGAGTATGCTCTGCAAAATACAGTAATCATTTTAAATAGTGCAATAAGAAGTCTGATCACAAAAGGAAACACCCTGTCCCAGGACACTCTGAAAATGCCCCTCTACTTTGAAGTGTAACATTACAGGCTGCTATTTAGAAGACCCATTCTCAAGCACAGTTTCTTTTCATTGTCACTAGTTACCTACAAGTCCTTTATCAGCAAACATTTCAAGTAGTTGTGTGCACCTCCACTGTATAAGAGAACTGATCTACTACAATCGTGACATTGTAATTCTAAAAAAGTATCTCTACACCATTGACTACATTGACTTTAAAGTCATAATTAGCATACACATGGTATACACCATTCCTCCTTTGTTATGCCCTTTAAAATACCCACCATTTTTTAGTGCTTGCTTCACCCCTTGGGGATATATCTTGTAGTTCAAAGTTTTTCAGAAACAGTATGCTATTCACTCATTTTGCTACTTTTCTTCCACTACTGGATTTTTTTCTACTTCTAAGAAATAATTGCAAAAAGTTTACTAGCTTGTTGTTGTTGGGGTTTTTTGGGGTTTTTTTGTCTGGACTATCTGTCATGTAAAGAGCAGTTGGGTTAAGTTCACTGCAGGAGCTGTTCAGAAAGACCAATTAACAGTAAGTATAGACATTTTACCTGTGATTTTTTCCGTTGTTCAGATGAGGGAAAGAGCTCCATCCAGAGACTCAATAAAGTAAAAAGATTGACCTTAGAAAGTCTTGGCATTTGACCTGTCAATTGAAGGAAAAAAGAAATATTTATTAGAGAATATTTATAAAGAAACTCCACATTATTGAACATTGTTTTTCAAGTCTTCTACACCACAGCTGCTACAGAAGCTGGTTCATCAACCCCTTCTGCTGTTTCAGCAGCTAAATCCATAGTCCTTTTCAGGGCAGTCACTCAGGATGCACACATCTGGATGCAGAGATCAGATCTGTGCAACAAGAGGAAGTGATGAAGCTTTCATTGAAATTCAGTGAAATAATTCTACTAAGAGGTGAAGAGCAGAAATCACAGATCAGATCATGAGATCCCACATAACTTAATGTGCTCAAATGCTTCACAGATGGTTATAGAGTCTGAGACATAGCTTCTGATTCAGCTTCAGGCTCACCAAAAGAGAGCAGAAACACCTAGACATGCATCATGATCTTACACTGACACCTGCAGCAAGAGGGGATAGAATCATAGAATCAGTTGGGTTGGAAAGGACCTCTGAGATCATCAAGTCCAACTCTTGATCCAACACTGCTGTGGTTACTAGACCATGGCACTAAGTGCCCCATCCAGTCTTGCCTTAAAAACCTCCAGACACGGAGAATCCACCACTTCCCTGGGCAGCCATTGTGAAACCTTCCAGTTACATCAGTTGTGGAGATCCTGCTTCTGGACTTTTACTAACCAGATTTTGGTTAGATTTCTACAAAAACTTAAACCTTTTGCTCAGGCTGTCACTTCTGACAAAATAACCAAAGAGGTGGCAAAGAAACCCTTCTTGGACCACCAACTTGCACTGTGCTGTGCTACTACTCAAAATCTGGACGTGGTCCTGTGAGGGCCAGTGCTCAGCAGTACTGAGTGTCCCACAAAGGAAAAAGGAGGAAGTACTGCACTGCTCGGCAAAGCTTGCACTGTTCCAGATGTGAAGCTGTCTTGCCTCATACTTGGAAAGAAGGTAATTAAGTCTTCAAAAAAGTTCCAGTCCCTATTTCAGGGGTGCTTACAGAGAGCTGTAATGAACACATATTCCTCTGCAGGTCTAATGTGTGCTGTCTGACAATAGTATTATTTCTGGTTTTGTCCTTTCCCACAAACGTTACAGTTTTTGCAAAGGGGGAAAAGGCAGAGACAAGAATAGAATACAATAGAGGAAAACATTCTTTAAGTAGTTCCAGCAGTTTGGAAGAGATATAATCACATACTAAGATTGCTTGGGTGGGGGAGAGGGTTTGTTTAATGACATGTCTGTGAACCAAAACAATTAGGACAGCAGATAAACATATGGAATCCATGACTGAAATACCATTTTCAAACAGTATTTTAGCACCTTTTTTTTGACATAGAAGTGTGGGTTTGGAAAGCAAATATAGGCCTGTGAGCAGCACCATCTGATGCCACATTGTTCACTACTCCTTAGGCTGTTCAGCTCTGCTATTCCACTGCACACAAGCACTGGAAGGGCTACAAGGTGTGCTCGAAATGTATATGGCAGGCAGCACACACTACTGTCGTAGCACAAGCATGTACGGTTCCCAGATGCCAGGTTAAAAGAAACAAAGCAACTTATACCAACTCATACATATACCCTCATGGATTACAATTTGACATACAGAGAAGATTAGAATACACCACAAACAAGTTTTAATTACTGTTTGTTTTCTTGGACCTAACCTGAATGCAACCCATCAAACACACGGGAAACAAACTGAAGAATGTACAAGTTCACATCATTGTTGTGAGTTGACATGAATTTGTAATGAGAAGCAGGAGAATATTATGATGAAAAAGGAAAGACCTGTGGTTACAGTTATTATATCTATGTGTTTGTATCTTTACTCACTTAGGTAGTTAAACACTCTTTTAGGTTCAAAAGAGTGCAAAGACTGATTAAAGTGGACCAGAAAAAAGGCAAAAGACATCTTACAGAATTTAAAGAAACTATAGAAGATTGGGGAAGTAAAGGAATCAGGCTCTCTGCTACTGAGAGTAAAACCAAGTATAAAAGGAGCACTCTTTTCAGGTGCATTAAGCCCAGAGCTTCCCTACTTCACACAAAGGTATGATTTTATTCCTCTGGGTTAGGAATCCTGCTTCAGTGAGGCAAAGCATGCTCCAGGGAAAGCATGCTGTGAAGGCTAGTGATGAAAACTCTACTGCTCCTGCACTTGCAAGCAAACAGAAGCAGGGCACTGCCCATCCAGACATGGCTCAGATACAGGATTATGCCACGTTTGTAATGCAGAAGTTCTTAGTTTAAAGTCTGTAAGGCTTATAAGAAGTGCTTCGACACCATCAAGGAGAAAGATATTGGTGATATTATTGTACTGCCTGGGAAATGAAAACTAAAACCTATTTTCAGTGTTCATCATTTTTGCTTGCTTGGAAGCAGGATTTCCATAAAACTACGAAGAAACAAAACCCATTCACCCATCAGAGACCTGGCAGCCCTGTCAAGGTGCTTAGTGTGAGAGCTATATATACAGCACATCTGTATGTGTGCACCACTCCCTGGGACCACAGCAATGGGATCTATGAAATCTGTCAGAATCTGCTTCATCTGGGCACTCCCAGCCTTGTGAGGAAGTTGCTCTCTACTAAATCCAATACTTGGGCCCTGCTGTAAGGGTTAGTGAAAACACCCCTTAGAAAGCAAGTGTTCTTATGCACATTGCATTTTATTATACTTATCAAATATACATAGTATAGGAGAGGAAAAAGAGATCATTGTGATGGGGGTGGGGAAGCAAACTAGAAGCTTATGTTATCAAAAGGCCCTTATGGAGAAGGGTGCTGCCAAGCAGGGGTGGGGAAGGAGGGAGGAGAGATATATATATAGAGAGAGATATATACTTTCTCGCATATATATGCATATGCTTACATATACTATAATATATAAGTATATATATACACTTTTTACATATATACACTACATATAGTATGCCTAAACTGTATACATAAAGTATATATTCTTATATATAAGTATATATATGCTTATATATACTATACATATAAGTATATGCATCCTTTATATATCTGAGTATATATATACACTTTTTATACATACAGACACACTTTATATATGTACATATATAGTGTGTATATATAGTATATATAGTGTGTCTATATGCTCTCTATGTATGTATGTATGTGTATATATATGTATGCGTATATGTGTGTGTATATCTATCCATCTATCTATATCTCCACTTTATTGCACTGAGGGGCAGGAGAACTCTCTGAAGCAGCAGCGAAGGAGGGGGAAGGAGAGGGCTCCGAACAGCCCCAGGAAGCCGGGAAGAGCCTCCTGAGGAGAGGACCCGGCGAGTGAGGAGAGACCCGTGGGAGGCCAGTCAGCGCACACCCCCTCACACCCCCCTTCCCGCCCCGCCGTCAGCGCGGCGCGGCCACGGCCCCCTCACGGCGGGGCAGGCCCGGGGCAGGCCCCGGCCCGCCCCCCCCGCAGCCCGGCTCACCGGCCATGCTGTCGGTCTGCGTGCTCGCCGTGCTTGCCGTGGTCGACGCGTTCGCCCGCGGTCCCCCCGCCGCCGCTTCCTCCGCGCCGTGCATGGGTGCCGGTGCCGCCCGGAGCCCCCCGCCAGCCCCGCTCCGCCCCCGGGGCGGCCCCGCCCCCATGGCGGCCGCTCCTCCCGCAGGGCGGTGCCGTCCCCACGGCAACGGCGCTGACGGGCGGGCAGCTCTGCCAATGGGCAGCGGCTACGAAGCCGGGGGCGGGGTTGGCTGGGCGGGGCGGTGGATCCTGGCGGGGGTCGGGTTGCCCTCGGGCGCGGGGTGTCGACTCTGGAGTACGGACTCTGGGAATGTGCTGAGTTGTAAGGGATTCATACGAATAATCGAAGTCCAACTCCTAGCCCCGTACAGGACAGACCCAAGAGTCACACCATGTGCCTGAGAGCATCGTCCAAACGCTTCTTGAACTCTCTCAGGCTTGGTGCTGTGACCACTTTCCTGGGGAGCCTGTTCCAGTGCCCAACCACCCTCTGGGTGAAGAACCGTTTCCTGAAACCCAACCTAAAACTCCCCGTCACAACTTCGTGCCATTCCCTCGGGTCCTATCACTGGTCACCACAGAGAAGAGATCAGGGCCTGCCCCTCTTCTCCCCCTCACGAGGAAGTTGTAGACTGCAATGAGGTCTCCCCTCAGTCTCCTCCAGGCTAAACACACCAAGTGACCTCAGCCATGACGTCCCCTCAAGGCCCTTCACCATCTTCGTTGCCCTCCTTTGAACATTCTCTAACAGCTTAATGTCTTTCTTACATTGTGGTGCCCTTGCCACATACACCTCACCACCACCCTGCACCCCCCCCCGCCCCCACCACTCTGCCCAGCAGGGGGGTCACCAGTCTGGGGTCACCAGGTGCTTAGATGTGGCTGTCATGCTGCCCCATTCCCGGGACGTCCCTGCACAGCTGCCCCATCCCAGACTGGCCCCATCCCGTACTTGGCCCTTGAGGGCCTCCCGTGGTAAAAAAGGGATCCAAAGGGCACTCTGGTCAGGACCCCAAAGCTGGGTCAGCATCTGCTCCCAGCTCAGAAGTTGCTCCCATAGCTGACTGCAAAACAGGTGGCTCATAGCACAGGGTTTTTCCATGTGTTGGGATCATCTCTCTTGCTCCCTGCAAAATGTTTTCCTGTTTTAACTGCCTTGGCTAAGTGTGTGGAAAATCGTGTTCCTGTCAGTCATTGCTGCAGCACAAGTGTTCTTCAAGGGAGATGTTACTCTGGCAAAATCCAGCTTTTCACCTGTGCTGCTGGCTTCCTCTGTGGAACAGGAGCAGAACTTTACCAGGTGGTGTTTTGATGTTAGAAACTGTCTTTCCAGTGCAGATTGATGATATGGTGATCAAACCTCTGTAGGACAATGAGCAAGACCTTGTCAGTGTAGAGCAAGCTATGAGGATTAATCCTTTTTTAATTTTTAATTTATATGTCATGGCTATTGTGAGCAGACCAAAACTCTTCTTCTTGTATGAGTTGATGTTCAGGCTCAGGAAGACTGGCTCTGGGATTGTTTCTTTGACTACCCAAAGTCAGAGAAAGGTTGGAAGACAGTAGAAATGGGTTTGTTGTTTTTATTGTTTCTCTTCCTGTTTTGGTTTTTTTTTGGATGTGTGTGTGGTTTTTTTAATATTTGTCTTGATTTGAGTCAATAATTAATGATACGTTTGTCTCTTGGACAAGAACTGGGCACCTGAAAGATGAACTAGTTTGAAGGGATTTGACTGCATCTATTCAGGGACTAACAGGTTAGTGAAAGTGTAATTAGAATATACCCAGTATTCATATTTAGTGTCTTTTCTTCTATGAAGATAATGATTTGGAGTTATCCACATAATTACTATTGATTGCAAAAGGGGCTGCAGTATGCGATAGCTTCAAGATTTTGAAACTTAATACAAGGAAATTACTTCATCCCAAAGCTGTGTACATTTATAAAGAAACAATTAATGGTTTGTGGAAGAAATGATCTAGCACTGAAAGTGGTTGAGGTATGAGTTAAAAGTAGATGAAGTCTTGTGGTCCCAGAGGGCTGTGGACAAAATCTGGAGGGAAAAGAAAGAGGGGGAGAATGACTTTTTTGTTGGAGTCATTGAAAAGTAAATGCCCAACTCCTTTTCTGGGAAATAATTTTTGAAGAACAGGCTTTCAGAAGGAACCCAGAAGGACACCCAGACTTTTTGCTTTGTTTTTGTGGGTCAAATCTCATGACAATGCTGTGGAGAAATGAAGAACAGACAAGGTACTGGAAGGCAAAACTGATACACAGCTGAGGTGATGTTAACATCCCCTAATTAGTTTGCTGCTTGAGCTTCCCCTTCTTTTTCTTTGTCAAGAGACAATTTTCCTGAAGTGATGCATGTGGGATTCGAGTGTTGTTCTGAATGTGGACTCGCTGCTCGCTGCCCACTGTGCAGCGCCAATTTACACACTAAGACAAGGTACTTCCATTTCTTTCTTCTAGTTTGCACAAAGTAGGGAGCTGGTGGTAACCCACAATGGACTGGCTCCCTGATCGTCAAAACTTTATTTCCCCGCTTTGAGGATTTGGGCCTTGTTTTTATGACAGGACTCATCGGCCTCACTATTTTTCTTTGCTATCATTACACAAGTTCCTCCTGTAGATTGCACAATCAGCCTCCTAACACAATTTAATGCTATGCAGATTACAATTATGCAAATGATTATCGCAATTATTGTTTGAAGCAGACTTGCTAGCCAACCAGTAAGCGAGAATCCAAAATCATAATATTTTTTTCACCAGCTCTCTTTTGTAAAATTTCTAAGATCTCTACTTGATTTAGCAACTTGCTTTATTTCATCGGGTTGATGATTACAATAACTGCATGTTGTTTGAATTCAGTTCATCATCTCCAATCCGTTCTATGCATCATGATGCAGTTTGCATATACTGCCATGTTCCTTCATCAGGCCCTGACAAAATTTGGGGGAAATCAATTCCCCATGGGTAATTTTCACAAGGTATTTTTATTCCCATTGCAGGGGTAGTCATAGTTGCACAATAGTATGCATTTGCTTAAACCCATATTCCCAAAATTAATACTTTACTGTCTTTCAGTACGTTTCACCTGTCTAGACAGGCTTTCTACTATAGCTCTATGAGTTCAATTGAGATCTAACGACAAAATTCCCCAATCCAATTCCCCCAGAGTTATTCCACTTTTTACCTCTCCCATAGAGGTTTTCTTTGTTATTATATCTGCATGGAACTGCATTTTTGATCCTAAAGCATGTCTTTTGATACTACTTATCAAACATCTGTTCCCATGTGAGTTTCTTCTTCCATCATTTTAGTGTTTGTGAGACCTTGTTGATTCAAAGTGTGTGAGTCACCACAGGCTGGCAGCTGAGATAACCACAAATCCACGGCTAAAACACAAGGAGTAAATTTATTTCCATTATCTCACTAACTGGGGGATCCTTGAAGCAACCTCCAGGCAGAGACACAGGCCCTGTTCAACTCAGTCCATGTCAGAGGATCACAGACTGCTGTTCACACTGGTTCACCAAGGGCTATTCCCAGCTGCAAGGTCACTTGAGTGATTTACAATCCTCCTCACCAGTCTTTTGCTTTTAACCTGTTCCCTCCAACACAAAGTTGCCCACCAACCCTCTGAATTTTTATTCCCAAGCATCTTTTACATCCAAAGCAGTCAAATAAATATTTTTCTGTGGCTACTTGGTTTATTGCTCTTAACTCCTGTACCAACCTATATTCCTGAGAGCGAGGCTTCTTTACTGGTATGGAGACTCTCTAAGCAGCATTCAGTACTGCATCCAGGATGTCTTCCTCAGGTTCCTCTGGGGTCTGGTTCATTAGGGAACAGGTTAGAGCCTTTCATGCCTCCTCTTGTGAGATGTATGATTGTACAGTTTTCCAAAAAAGTTATTTGAAAATTTTAACTTCCGTAATAAACCTTAACAATGGAAGGGGACATTCTAGCATACAGAAACTTGTGAGTCAGTTTAGTATCTCACATTGTACAGTCCATGACTTTTAGGAATGACTGTAAAGCTTTTTTCCCTGTTGCCCCAACAATCAGTGCTGTAACTTTGCTTAGCAGGACCTTGCAGCTTGTTATTACTGAATATGTGGCTCCACTATTGATCAGAAATCTATTATTTCATTTCCTGGTTTTACTGAAACTGAGGGATCTGCTGGGGATGCCCTGATATTCCCCCCCGTCCTCTTCACTTGTCAAAAATTTTCCAGCTTCACCATGTTTACATCTGCTTATTGACCCTTCCTGCCTACAAACAGCACGTTGATTCAGGCCAAAGGGGGGGCCCCATTCAGACCTCAAACCCTTTGCCTATTGCTCTTCTTTTGCCTTCTTTATTGTTGTGTACTTTACACACAGCTGACATTAATTGTGAAATCACACTTCCATCTGCCCTCTCTGCTTACTGGAACTTTTTCCTAATATCTGGGGCTGACTGTATGATAAAAAGCATGTTGAACAACATCCTATAACCCTCACTTTCCAGGTCCAAGTTTGTCCATTTACAAGCCACTTCACGCAACCACTAACTAAAAGCGGACAGAGATTCTCTACTTCCCTTTTTTACCTCATACAAATTCACAAAATTCCTAGGTTTTTCCACTCCATTCTGAATTCCATATAGAATAAACATTTGATACATTTTTACTCTTTTTAATCCAACATCTTAAAAAAAGATCTTAGGGAGGCGGTTGCTTTATGGTGAACTTGCCACTGGCTGCCGCATGAGAGGAGCCCTGAAGAGAAGATATAAGGGCTCCCTGAAACAACATCTCAGCCTTGGCCATATTGATCAACATAACTGGTCTACTCTGGCCTCCAATCGGGAGGTCTGGAGACACACCATCTATAACGCTGCTGATGCTTTTGAGAAAGCACGCAGGATCACTCTCGAGGAGAAAAGACAACGCAGAAAGATTCATGCCCTGCAGAATTTACCACCTAAGGAGTCTTTCTGCTGTGGCTTTTGCAACCAGACGTGCTTGTCTCATATTGGCCTTTTTAGCCACCAACGCACTTGTAACAAAAGTGGGTAGAGCCCTCCTCAAATCTTTGTTCGCGAAGCCTAGCTACGATGAATCCAACATCTTCATTTGGATTCCATTCAGGATCTTCTTTAGGGAGAAGTTCATCGGCATTTGGTATTCCTGCTCACCCGGTTTTCTGATCTAGCCCTTTGATTTTCCCCTCACCCTGTCCTTCCTTTGTTTTTTTCCAAAGCTGCTTTTTTTATTTCATGAGTAAATAAATATTCTAACAAAGCTTTTCTATCTCCCCAGTTGCGGTTATATGTCATCATATATGACATATATATCATGCTGTATATCTCATCTGGATTTTTACAATAAGACCCAACATTCTATTTCCAATTCAACAAATCAGAGATAGCAAATAGTACATGCACTCACTGATGGAGGATCCACCAACAATTCTACATGTTCATCATTATCACCAAATTTTTCATATTTACATTTCACACCACAGATTCTTTCACTGGTTTTTCCCCTTTTCTCAGTTACTGAATGTGTTCCAGTTTGATGTTTAAAGGCCATTAGTCCACATTTTTTTCTTACATCCCAGCCATTCCTCAAAAAGAAAAATAAATCTACATATGAAATTTCATACTGTTTTTAATTTATTTGACAAAATGACATTAATTGTAAAATCGTATTAAACTTCAAAGGTCCATTTTCTGGCCATTTTTCACCATTGTCCAAATTATACTGTGGCCACCACTGATTACAATACCTCTTCATTTTATTTTTTGTCAGGGGATCCCCTCCAAACTTATTCCAATACTTTCAGATGCATTCAAAGGGAGAGCAAAGAGGACTTTCTTTAGAAGTGGAGGCACCCATTTTGGTACTGAAAAAGAATTTTCTAAACCAATGTTTCAGACGCTACAAAATCCAAAAGCATACTACCAAACAATGCCAATGTATAAAATTTACCATGAATATACACGGCCCATAAATTCTACATTCTTTGTGCCCACTATCAGCAGTAAATCCCTCTCGCCAACCTTTGCTAACCTTCCCCTAGGTCAGAAATCATTGAAGCGTGTCAAGCCCCAAACCTCAACAGGGCAATTCTACCAACAATAATTTATCTTTCTAACACATGGACATCAACATGAGCAGAGGGGTTTTTTTTCCCCTTCCTAGGAACTCTGTTAAAAATAATGAGTGTTCAGAGGATGATCTGTAAATGCAGATGCAGTTGCACTTGTGATGTTTCAAGGAACATTAAATCAGGATGCATTTGATGGTGCTTCTGAAGTAGCTGGTCCCAAAGTTTGGACTCTGCCAATGCCAAAAAAGTATGCCTGTAAAAGTCATCTTCCCCTGAAAATTATGGTTATGGGTGTTTGTGCATGTGCCATGTTTAATATATTTTAATTTCTTCATACTTAACTCAGATGCGGTTTAATTGAACTGGTATTTTACTCTCTTAAGAGAATTCCTATTTATGTACTGCTATGGAAGTGTGAAAGAAGTAGAAGGAAGCCCAAGACTTACATACCACCTCATGTCTATGCAAAATAAGCTGTTTGCTGCCTCATATCCCCACTCCTAGGAACTACTGCAGAAGTGATGCATGGGTCGTGTTGGCTCTCTGAACAGCTGTGGTTAAGTGGGAAACAATTCTGGCTGCCTCATGTAGTGGCCAAGTATACTGTTTCAGAGTTCAGTGGGGATTTACCTTTGCAGGATATTGCAGCTACCTGCCTTAATGGGCCAAGCCAGACTGGAATGGGATTCCAGAAAGTTATTTTCTGTAACAAACAGTTCAGCTGCAAATGGTGCAGGTGGAGCAAAACCCAGAACCTCTGCTACTGCACTTTACTTTCTGATGTTATGAGGGATTTGGGGGTTGTGCTCTGACAACAGAGCACAGCTTTCACCACAGGCATCTAGAAGGATCAGCCATCATTAATAAGCTCTGCTGGGCTTCATGGTCTGTTTAAACAAAGGCATCTACCTATGACCTCTGGGCTTTTTGACCAGAGCCTCTGTGATGGAGTGTTTAATGTCTCTGCCACTTTTTCTATATATCATTGTATGTAAAAGCTTCTCTGTGAATAAATTTTTGGAGATAAATCCATAAACTGCTGCATGTATAAAACCAAAATAATTATTCACAGTCAGTGACAATAAAATCCCATCTTGAAGAGTTTCAGAAGTGAGTCCTGGACCATCTAGACTAAAAAGACTAAAGACTAAGAGAACTAAAAATTACTAAAAGAATTCCTAAGGATGTGACCTAAAACAAGACAGAATCTTTTGAGTCTCAAATCAAGTAAAAATAAGCCTAGAAACTGGATAAGATCATGACTTAGGTTATAAATAATTTCTTTTAAAGGATCCCTTTGTTTCCTGTATGGTCTAAAATTAATATCTTTGCTGTGCATGTATTACATGACTATCTCAAAGGAATTGTTTTTCCATTTGGAAAAATTCCTTTCTAGACTGTCTCTGTATGAAAGACTGCAAAAATGACATCTGCATTTTCACTCACCAGTCTCTCAAATGTGACTGGACCATTGCTGTAGGAAGAGGAGAGACATTTTGTGCTAATGTAGACCTACAGCAAGCAAAAGGGTAACCCCTTTCAGTATGTTTTTCTCCTGGTATCCCAAAGCCAAAAAAAGACTTGCAAAAAGTCTCTCTGCTCTGTTACATTTTGAGGTGTTTTTTCTTTTTCCCACTGTGTTAGAGAATCATCTTCTTTCACCAGTAGTTTGCTGATTCAGACACAGTATTTGACTTGTGTGTCCTAGGGTTTCTATTCACAGCTGGGCATGGAGATGGGGGTTTTGGGGGTCAGTAAGTCCAGAGTGAGTTGAATTCAAATTCACAGCAACATTCATCTGTAAGTTGCTGTTACCTGTGCCAGAGTCATCCTCATAAGAGGGAAGGCAGATGATTTCTAGACATATCTCATTCTACACTGGGTTTTCATCTAATTATGGTTTTGAATTTGAAAGCTCTAGGGTGGAGTGGGACTAAAGGATTTGCTGCTCCTGTTGGCCTCCCACTAAAAGCTGCAGGTAAAAGCTAGAGGGCGGCTGATGGCAGCATCTCTGTGGAGGATGAAGAGGGTGCTCATTCACTCCAGGATCAAGAGAGACCATGTCATTCCCTAAAATCTGTTGCAAGGAGAATGGCACCAACCCTAATGCAGAAAGCTTCTCTGCCTAGAGGCTAAATGTGCTTCTTTTGGCAAGATTACAGTGGAGTAGAGGATGGTAGTAATGAGGAAAAGGGGTTCTTAGCCTCGCTGTACCTTTTATATATAATTCAAGGCAATCGAGCCTTTCCAGTTAACAAGCACAATTAGCCTCAGAGCTGCAATTTTGAATACTTTACAGGTCAGCAAGAATTTCTGAATGGCCTTTTCTCCTTGAATCAGACCTGCTGGATAAACCTACTTCTCCTGTCAACATCTTCAGTTTGTTCCTGCATCTACATCCTGGATTTACAAACCAAATTCATTATAAACCAAATTCATTCAAGTGATTGATTGCTTAATGCCCCTTTCTCCCCACTCCTTTTTCTTTACTTAGCAGACCCATTTGCTAGGATGCTTCATTCAAAGTGTCCCAGAAGGCTCTCATTGCTGATATATTATGTTTTGATTTGATAGATGACAGAAAGCTAAAGCTCACTGTGCCAAAATGTCCTTTGGAAGTTGTCATGTCCCTTGTGTTCTCAGATTGCTGATATGTTTCCCTTTGTGCAGGTGCCTTGTGATACCTCCAGTGCTATAAAGCTGTTGTGATTGTCTCGGCTGATGAATTTAAGGATCTTATCCTCTGGAATAATTTAATAGCCATTCAGTTTAACTATGTTTGCAGTGTTCATTCAAAATTTGCTGAGATGCTTTTCTGGGCTTTTCTTGTGCTTCTTATATGGCTGTCAGTACATTTTTACACCCTCATCTTGATGGTATCAGTGGACTGAAAATCTCATTCGCCATCGCCACCTCTTTTGGAGTTGATTTTCTGAGTTGATTTCCTGGATTGCAGTTACCTGCTTCACAGTATCTTTCTTTCTCTGTGCACTACAGGTTTTAGATCCTGAAACATGGTTTCCTGCATCATTATTGACCCTCTTAAGGCAGATGACTTTACACCTACTTCAAAATCTTAGCTGAAGTATCATGATAAACAGTAAAGCTGATAATCTTTTTAAAGACTAGAGCTTACTGTGCTAATTTCTGGGGTTTTGGATCTTTATCAATCTCTAGGTGTTCCACTCTGACCACTGGTTTACCTTCTGGATTTAAAAATAAAACCCCTCCTCTTAGAAGATGCTATTAAGCATCACTTAACAGCTAGGCCCATCAGTTCATGTCAGAAATGTCTGATATTTGTTTGTACCATGCAAACACAACAAGCTGCTATTTTTATCTCTGCAAGCCATGTTTAAGGAGTTTTCTGCTGGGGCTACGTTTTTTGACAACTCATTAGAAAATAGCTTTTGCTCTGGTGTCAGGTAAAACCAGATACATTCTTTGATCTCATCAGTCTGTTAAGTATGTAAAAATATCTGTTAGTCTAGTAATTGAAATGACATCAAGCAAGCAATTAATTACATTAATGAAAACAATTAAGAGAGGAAAATAAATCCATTTATAATTGTCCTGGTTAGAACGGCTGGGACCAATTCATCCCTGGATGGGTGTA
>NW_020897694.1:9059477-9248491 GCF_003984885.1 Neopelma chrysocephalum | reverse complement strand
TGAATTGAGTTCATTTTGCCTTGCTGGTTAACTTTTAAACCAGCACAATAATCAAGAAGGCATTTTTTTCTTTTCAGTGCATTGCAATGAAGAAGGTTGCATTATCCTGTTGGAGGATAGAGTCTCACCTAGGGACAGTGGCATCTGCTGCACGTCTGCTCAGCCACAGCTCAGTGCTCAGATGGAATGAAAACTTGGGAGCTCTGACACTCCAGGCTTACAGAGTTGAGTTTGTTCATGCTCTGTTCTCTGAAGCTGCTGTGTTTCACCTCTGTGATGGATGTGCTCAACTTCTTGACCAAATTAGTGGTAGTTTGGTTCAGTCTCCAAAGGAAGAAAAGACATTGGCCATACGTAACTGGGCCAAGAACTTCTCTGGTTCCATCCTGTTCTCTGAAAAAACCCACAGGGACAGGGTGATGTGGTGAGCACTGATGCATATGGGCTTGGAACCTGGAACACCCACCATGCAATTAACACATGACTAGCAGGTGGTTCTTCCAAGACTTGTTTATCAAGAAACAAAGAAAATTGTGGTTACAAGGAGTCGCATGCTTACTTTTCCATCACAGGTGATTTCACTTATTCTATAAATGACAGTGAGCCTTCTTTGAGCTCTCCCTGCTAAGCAGCTGGCTGCATGGTGGTGATCTCCCTGTGAGCTGGGATGCCTCCCAAGGTTACTCCTTGTCTGGGAGACCTCTGACCAACTGCGGGTCTCTGGTAAGTGACCAATATCACACATAACCTTGTGTTTCAGTGCACTAGATTTGACATTGCTAACTTTGAATCATTATTATATCCTCTGCAGTAAGTAATAGAGTGAACCTTGCCGTCAAACTTTAAGTCTCACTTTCACATCTTACTTCAATAGAACCACTTCTTCTGATACCTTTGGTGGTGCTTCTTCAAGCGATCTAATTCCCTCCTATCTTGAGAGATGTTGGTCATGTCTACATTCCTATGAAGCTGTGCATGTGCCCGGTTTGTATCCCTGTTGGAAGCAGTGGAGGGTAAACGTTGCTATACAGTGAGAGTGACTTTATTTAGACTCTGGGAAGACATGGTGTTGCTCTGGTATTAGAAGGGCAATCAGGTTCGGGCCATGTCCAGGTTACTGCAGGGTGGGAAAGGCTAATCCTGTGTCCATGCCCGTGCCAGATGCCCACACATCTGGAGTAGCTGCTGATTTAGATGACCAAAATTTATATGTCCAGCAACTGACTGATGAACCGTTGTTCCAGCAAGCCATATTAACCAACTGCATTTTATACCCATGTTATGCTTTAATCTGCAGTGCTGTCTAAGTTTCCGTTAGATATTTGCATGTGCATACACGCATCCTTGCAGTTATGACAGGAACACAAGTTTAATTGATGTATTGCTACTGTGCTTTGAATCTCCAATGTTAATTAACACAAGTTAACTTTTTATTTGCCAAGAAACATTTAGTGGTGTCCTAGCATCAAAATGTCAGACAAGGTTTTATGTTAGAAACTATGGCTTGGGAAAAGATAAAAACATACCTTTCAGAAGAGGCTGGAATAAATGGCAAACCTTTTTCACGTGTTTAAATTCTTCTAGAAAATGTTTGTATAACTCTAATACAGATAGCAACCTCGATATCACACAACCAAAACCTGTATAAATGAACTTGGAACAGATATGCTTGCTTTATAAGGCAGGATACTGAAGTATGCGCAGTAGAAAGGGAAATATTTAGAGTGTGTGATAGCAGAAGCGTGATTTGTGATGGCTTAGATGCTGAGACGGAAACCTGCCCTGAGCAGGAGCCCCTCCAAGAGTGTGTACTCATACCCATATCCAAGTAATGCCCTGGGGACATTACTGTGGGATTTCAACTGATCTCCCAAGGCACAAGCCAGGGCACATTGGCTATGCCTAGGTTGCAGTAGAAGCAATTGTAGTAGAAGAGCAATCTTTGAGGCATCTGTAAGAAGTGTTCTTCACTGTTTTCTTTGTTTCTATCTTATATAGCTACTATACAGTTTTTGCAGGTAGCCATGTTGAGGGTCCTGACATGGTGGTTGTTGCTGGACACATGGAATCTCAGGTCCAGTGCAGGCCATGCTTGCTACAGGCTTTTAATACAGTGTCTTGTGTTAAGCATTCCATCTGTAATGTGGCACAGGGCTTGGACATCTTCCTGTCCACTCTCCTACCATAGGTTACCCAGCCTGCTTTTCATGCTTTAACCTTGCTGCAAGTGGAGAACTAGGATGGTAGCACTGAAGTGGGAGATCCAGGGCTGAAGGTTCAGCCCCCGAGGGCACTTTTTGGCCCACAGTATTTTAGGTTCTGAAATACTCACTGTGCCAGGAGAAGGTCCTGCTGGACAAGCTGCAGGAAGGGTAAAATAAAGCAGGGAGATGAACCAGAGACCTCCTGCAAAAGCTTGGGCTTTAAGTCTCTATGTCACACTCTGTCTTCATCACTCTCTTTTTCATTGCTTTGAAAACCAGCAAGATTAGGAATCGTAAAAGTCAGTTTGACAACAGTGAAGACAGCATCTCTCAAGTCTACAACATGGAGGCAGCAAAAATGGTTTTGCAAACCCTCCACCTCTCTCCTGCTGTAGAAGCTGTAGGTGCTAGTACCCTCCTTGTGAGGGGAGAGTTCAGCATCATGTTGTTCTAGGGCCACACGGCACCACTGGTAATTGAGTTATGAACAGCTTTTTCCATGCTGGTCACCGAAAGCAGATAGTGATGCCTCTTTCTTCCTTCCTCCTAACAGGGCCAGGTTTGTACTGACAGCCTGGAAGTTATTGCTTCTGCAGTTGCCTACAGATACTTGGAGTCAAACCCTCACCTGCTTATACTTTCTAGTAAACAAGAGCCTCTAAGACACAGCAGATGTGTTTTGTAAGGTGTTGAGCATCCTTCGGCTGTGTTAGGGTTCCTCCCAAATGGCACCAAGCATTAGCAGAGTCCTTTGGTGCTCAGCAACCACTTTGAGATTGCTCCACGGGCTTCAACATGAGTATAAGGTCTTGGGCACTCCACACCACCCTGCCCTGTGGGTCTGTGACCCAAACTCATTCACAGTTCAACTTCCCTGAGCTCGAGCATGGGATTTCCCTGTCATTCACGCAATAAAGCTCATGGTTCTGTTGTGTAAATATCCCAAAGACTGCCCAGCGCAAAACCAACACCCTGTCTGCTCTTCCAGTCTGCAGGCCAGCAGAAACAGTTTCTTCTAAGGTTGTCTTTTTGGACATCAGTTGTAATGCAATGATGAGTGCTGTCAAATGCTGTGGCTTGGATTTTTCTCCCATTCTGTAAGAGAAGTGACCCATCAATTTTTCTTACTGGTATGTGTTACCTTTAACAGTCTCGTGTTTGGTGACAAGGAGGCAAGAATTCAATTTTGTTTCTATATTTAGAAATAAATGCAGTATTCCTAGAGCCCAGGCTAAAATGAAATACATTTGAAATTTCCACATACTGCTCCTCAGACACACACATGCGCTTAGCAAAGCAAGAAGCCTCTGAGAAAAAGGAAACCAAATGAAAATGAGGACTCTGGCTATTACAAGCTCCTGACTAGAGCTGTTGTTTCTGACCAACAGCTGCAAAATAGACTCTGGACACCAAATCAGTAAGGAGGGAATAGACCATATGAGGTAGGAATGGTTTTGGGTGGTAGGGGGGTTCTGCTCCATAGGACCACCTCTTGCTGCTCTTTCTTGTTTTCCTTTCCCTTTCCAGGCTTGTCTCAGCCAGGGCTATTTTTAGCGAACTCCATCCTTCCCTGCTTCCTTCCCATCCCCAGGCTCTGCAGGAGGGATCTCCCTTCGCAACAGGCACCATGGAAAGGAGCAAACATTTCTCTGTTCTGAGTCTGTCCCTTCTGCATCTTTATAGTAACTTCCAGAAGGCAAGAAAATTGCCTGCCAGTCCATTGGGGAACAGTTTCCCTTGTCTCAGCTCCCTTAGCACACAGGCTTACTCTGGAGGAGCAGGATGCTGGGGGTGAGTGGATGAGATGATTCCCTGGCACAGATATGGCCTGTCCAGGTCAATCCAGCACACTCTGCTGAAGTCTGTTGACATGAAGCACTATGAAGAGGTAATGCCTACAAGCCTCAAATAAATTCCAGGGCTGGGAATGCTGCCTAACTTCAAGTCAGCAGAATTGAAACCCTGAAATAAGAAAATATTCCCTATGCTATGCTCAACAGCTGCAGGAGAGGGCAAAACTCAGCCTCTCTCCAGATTCCTCTTCTGTGGTTATAGACAGCCTCTGCTTCCACAGGGTCAAAACACAACTTGTCTTTGGGGTGTATTTGCACAGCACAGACAAAAAGCAGACCTATATTCAAATTAGGAAACTGGTTTCCTTGTTAAGATGGGGAAAATCTGTTGCACAGGAGCCACACATTTGTTGGGCATATGCTTCCCTTTATAATCAGTTTAGCTGTAGTCCGGGCAGTGCTGGTATCCTTGATTTATAGCAGAAGGCAGGACATTTTTTTTGTTGCTTTCAAAGGTTTCCTGCAATTGCTTTGCAACCTCCGCAGAGCTTCAGAGTGCGGAAACATTACACAGAATTACACAGAGTATTCTGAGTTGGAAAGGACCCACAAGGCTCATCGAGTCCAACTCTTAAGTGAATGGTCCATGCAGGGATTGAACCCGCTTGCAGAATCCTGCAGTGCAGGGATACCCCTGATACAACAGCAGGCCTTGTGGAACTGTCATGGGCTCCGTGAGCTGACAGCAGAGCTGAGTTTCTGAGAGCATGGACACAGAGCTGACTTGCTTTTGTTGTGGTGACTTGTTATGTAGGATATGTTAAATAAGTTCCGGGGGGGGGGAACTTTTATCCTTTTGCTACCTTTTATCTCTTACTCTGGCCAGCTTAGCTGTCATCTCTGATGCAGCAACTGCACCACATTCCAGAGGGATCTGAGTGCCTCATGTTGCATCAATACGCTGGTGGCGGTTCTCCTTCCATTCTAGGTAAATACACCCTCTCATCTGGATTGCATTTCTGTCACTCCATACTGGAGTGATTTCCAGATGATGCCTCTCCAGCTGGTGCACTGTGCTGAATTTGGGCTCTTCACTAATGACAGTGGTATTTGGTGTGGTCCCAGGTTTAGGACACCTGACTTCAGCCCACACTGAGGACTGACCTTGTGGGTATGTTCTGGCTGCACTCAGGGAACATGCTGGGGTCGAGGGAAAAGAGAACACTTCAAATTTCCTCTTCTGCCCTGACATTTTGCCTGAGCTACGTTTGGTCCTGTAGGCCCTGGGACAGTGCCTGTGATGGGCTGTGGGGAACCTGTGCGAGTGCAGTGGCTGCTCTTCCAGGGTGAAATTCCCCACCTTTTAACTGCTAATCCAGGCTGAACTGAGATTTGTTGTGGCTGCTGGGTGTTTGAGGTTGGGTTTAGTGCCCCCAGACCTGAAGGTATGTAAAGCAAGGGCTTTACGTGGCCTTCATATCTTGGGAAAAAAGTCTACACAGCCCTTCTTAAGGGTTAATCTTTTTTAAAATCAGCTTACACGGAGTTGGTGTTAAAACCTTTAAATGACATGAGCTTATCCAGGCTCATGGCTGATGGGGACAGGCTGTGGTTGAAGCATCTGGCTTACCACCAGCCCCTGCCAGCCTGGATGAGCCCATTGGCAAGAGATATTTGTCACAGGCAACTTCTGAAAGAGAAATAAATGAATCCACCTGGTGAGTTCTGGCTGGAAGGAGGAAAGAGAAAAGGAGGGAAAGCAGATGGTGTTATTGGTGCTCTGCAGTGAGGGGAGGCAGATGCCACATGAAGTTCAAAGGTGGAGTTAGAAGTAGCAGGGGCTCACCTTGGAAAAGGGGTGGCATGCAGATGAGGTGATTTGAGGGGAAGATGAAGCAGGTGAGAGGCAGGAGAGAGTTGTCAGACCTGCTGCTCTCTGTCCTCTCCCTGGGTATATGCCACCCCCACCCTGGGTATAGACCCTTGGAGCTCTGCTGTCCAAGGAGGCCTGAGAGCCCCCAGCTCAGGAAGGAGACTGAGGTGATGTGTAAGGAAGTTCTGATCCTGGCTGTGGGGGACTGAGGACACTGACTCAGATGCACCCAGGCCTAGGACAGAAGAGCAGTGGGTGTTGCTGCTTGGAGCTGCTGCAGGAGGTGGTTCCAACCTCACCTCTGTTAGGTACTTCCCAACTTGGACAGCCATTTTGTGGTTCAAAACTGGCTTTTCTAAATGCTTTGGAAATCTTAGGCTTAGGTGGCATGCTTGGAGATTTGTGGAGATTCCACGCATGGAAGCACTGGATGGCATCAGCCTTAACATTTGGGGTCACCAGAGGGTTCCCACAGTAGGGCGCTGAGCAGAAGACAGCGTTGCTTTTGCTCCCAGTGTTTTGAGGCTCATTTTGAGGTTCCATCAGTGATGTCTGGGCAGGCTCCAGAGGTGCTTGGTCACTTGATACTCACCCAGATATTGCAAGCCCTTGTCTGCCTTGTCATGAGAAGCACTGAGCCTGCATCAGCAATAAACAATAACACAACAACTGGACTTGAGCCTGTGGAAAATGCTGTGCTTTGCCTCATGAGAAAATGTTTTAAGATCTACTGGTACAAAGTGCACAAGAGGTTTTATTTCACATTTGCCCTCTAGCTCCTCAAATGCAAACCTTATCCCCAGCTGCACTGTTTTCCCCCAGTTTTCTTCTGAGCTCCAGGAAATGTCCAACAAAGCTCAAGTGCAGCATCACAGGTGCCCAAGAGCATAAAGCGACAGCCAAGAAGTTTGTAAATAGTTCCCTAAATCAGGGAAATATACCTCTGGATACTAATTTTATGATAGAATGGGCTTATTTTGGTGAAGTTAAGCCTGCTCCTACATCAAATAGGAGGGGGCAACCCCAGCCAAGGCTAAGGTCATATTCAGTCAGTTTAGCTAATTCAGAGCAGTTTGGGTTACACCTGAGTCATTTTATACCTGTTTTTTTTTCCTCTTACTTTGTATAATCTCTTCGTCTGATTGCTGGAGATGGCCTTAGGCTTTGTGTTCCCTGTGGGAGCAATGAAGCACAGTACCAAATGGGACTTTAAGGGGATGGCTGCAGGGAGAAAATGTGTCCCTGCACCTCTCTGTTTGTCAAGCCAGCTGCACATGGCCTTGGAGACAGCAAGTAAAAGAGCAACTTTGAACTTGGAAGGTCTTTATTCATCAAAAGCTCAAACCTCTATAAACTAGTGATGGTGCCCCTCTGGTTAGTTGTCCTTTTTAATTATTATCATTCTAATTGATATATTAACAGAGAAAAACAGACAGCAAAGGCATTTTTGATTTACAGGTCAAGGCCAGCAACAGTTGAGAACCTGCTGTATGAAGAGGGCAGGTGAAACATGGAGGCTGGGGAAGGAGGTGACAGTTGCCTCCCTCTGCCCTGATACCAAACTCCCCCAGAGACGGGCAAGCAGGGAAGGAGTTGCCCCATGGATGCCCCAGGGCCATCCTGTGCATCCCTGAGTGGATCTTTGCTGCTGTCCTGGGTTCTTTGCTGAATTAGAAGGGAAAAAAGCTGGTGCCACTATCTGGTTTCTGGCAATTATGTTTTGGAGTGGCAGCATTTGGAAACTGATGTTTAAATGTTTTAATTCCTTGCAGGAGATGCCCTTGGAAAAAATCCTCTTTTCTTGGTTCATGTGATTTCTGAAGAGACAGGGAAAATAGGACTGGTATTTTTTTGTAAAAGTCTTTGTAAATAGTATAACAATTGGTAAAAAAACAAATGCAGATGTTCCACAAGGACCAGAAGAGCCATTTATTTCCAATCCAGAAAAAAAGTTTTAGTTAAATCTGAATAGATCACACCTATGTATGTATTTTGTTGATGGGAAATAAGTAATAAACCGTGAAGTGTCAACTTACTGGGTGTGAGAGGTGCTTTGACTCCCTTATGAGAATTAACACATGCAGATCAGGCTATATCTGATTAAATAGAAAAGAGAAATATTGGTTCTTACAGTAAGAAATAACTAGTTTTCCATGTTTATTTTAGAACAGAAATTCAATTTTTAGAATAGATATCAAATAGCTATTGTCTAATATAGACAATATAATATATATTTGATTTAGAGTCATAGTAAGTGAAATGGTGAAAAATGCAAATGAAATTACATCACAGCCAGGGCATATTATATTCCATGTTTATTGCAGAGTTACATACACCACGTACAACTGCTAATGAATATGAAAATCAGACAGGAAATAAGAAGAGTGATGGGGAGTGACTTTCTGACATTTGCACCAGCGTTGTCCATTGCAGTGGCTGCTGCTTTCGCTGTTTCCCTTTTGACTATTGTTAGAACAAACCTGGATTGTACCAGCAGGAACACTTGGCTGAAATCCACACAATACGCAAATATGTTTTCCAAATAACTCCAGCAGCTTTGTTTATGCCTGCTTAGAGGGACAGCCTAACAGATGTGACAAGCTACTGACTTAAAACCAGGTATTGATAAATTTATTAAGCAGTTGCAGCAGCTTCAGCACAGGCTCACAGGAGGCTGGATGCACAGGCAGCCATGGGTAGATCCCATACTAATGATCTGTTTATCAGAGACTATCACTCTTCTTTCTCTGTCACAACTGTTTAGACTGTGAAGCTTTCACAAGCTTCATGTGTCTGCACCAAACTAGCAAGATTTTGCAGATGTCACCTCCCTCCCAGAAAAGGGTTTCCATGGATTTTCCTGATCTTTTCTCAACTTGCCCTTAAGCTCTCTCCTTTTTCCTCCCCTCCCCTCCGCTCCCTTCCCCTCCGCTCCCCTCCCTCCTCAACTCGCCTTTCCCTTGCCTTCCTGCCTTCCCTGCCTGTCTGCCTTCTGTCCGGGGCAGGCAATCAGCAAGCAATGCCCGAGACTGCAGGGTCCCTGTAGAACCGAAGCCGATGGGACGTCGCGAGCATTCCCTGGTACCACCCCACTGCTGGGGTTTTAAAGTTGTGGGTTTAGGCTACGGTTCCTGGGACGGCTTTCTTTCCACTCTGTTAAGTACAACCTGTTCACATGTTTAAAAATGAATGGGTTTAGGTCCCTTCCAAACTTCAGTTGGTTAATTGTGGTTTCATGCCTTCGTAAGTACAAGACTCCAGGGTCAGTTGTGGTTTCTGTCAAATCACCGATTTTCTTTCCTGTGATTGTCAACATAACTAAGCTTGTACCTCTTTAAAAACCAGATCATCTTGCCACGCTTTCCTTTTTATCATTCGTTATTTGTGCTTTTCTTTTACACACCTCTCCACCCCCCCTTTTCTCTCTTTTTAAAATTATAATTTCTTTCTCTCTGCCTGTCACAGTTGCTCTGCACCTCTAGTCCATTTTCCCTTGTATTTTATAGCCTGCATGGCATTGACACTAAGGATAGCCTGGCTGCACCTGGACACAGAGTTCCTGGGAATAAATAAGTGCTATTTTTTTTTATTTACAACATCCCTCCCTACACAATTGAGTACCAACCACCAGAGACAGCAGTGCCAGGCCTGGTTATTTCTGAGGAAATACCCCAAACTTCATTTATTTCCTAAGTATTTGTTCTGGTGGGTAGAGAGCATTAACAAAAAGGCACCACAATCTCACAAGTGTAGTTTGCTGCCTGCATTACTCTAGTAAGCAGGCAAAGAGGATATTTATAACAGGGATACAAATGACTTTCCTGGAAAACCAGACCATTTCCACAGAGTCTGCCACTGGGAGCAGAGGCTTGCTGCTGTGGTGTCTGAGGCCAGGCAGGAGCAGCCCAAGCCTGAAGCTCCCTGCAGGAACACTGTCACCCCACAAGCAGTCAGTGATCAGTGAGCCCGGTCCCGACTGTGAGGGACCTGCCCTGGACACCCAGCACACGCAGAGAGCAGAGCAGCGCCAGGGCTCTCTGAGGAAGGGAGCGCAGCACCCTAGAAAAGGGGGGTTCAGGGCAGCAACCCACCAGGGCATTTCCCTCCCTTCTCCCACTCACATCTTGTGTTCAGGATACCTATGCAATTGCTTTCAGGGAAATTTCTGCCAGGCAAGTATTTGTTTACCTCGTAGCACAATTTAGTAACTATTGATAAAGGAAAGCCATTATCAGGACACCACAGGCACGCAGAAGAAGCTCCATGTCCACATATTAACGTGATAAAGCTTTTTTCCCCCCTTGGCCTACATACATTTACAAAGAATACTGTTAATAATAACTTGTCTAAAAAATCCCACAAAATAATAGCTGTTCTTTTATGATAACATTTTAATGAGACAACTGCTTCTACCAGTATGAAGCCAACAAGAAGAAAAAGAAAGCTTAATGTGTATTCAGTGAGATACGAGACTTTTTCTGTCTTTAGATTTTTTTTTATTCAGTGACTCAGAGTTACAGATTGTTTGGAGAACTGGTCATATTTTTAAAACCTGGAAAAGGCTTGGGTTCAATTCTGCCATCTTGAGATCTCAGAGCTAGCTATTGAATTCTGTTGAATTGATCTAGACAGGCTGGATCGGTGGGCTAAGGCCAGTTATATGAGGCTCAATAGCCTAAGTGCTGGGTCCTGCACTTGGGCCACAACAACCCCATGATCATATATCATAGCCCAGCGCTACAGGCTGGAGGAAGAGTGGCTGGAAAGTGGCCCAGTGGAAAAGGACCTGTGGGTGGTGGTTGACAGCAGCTGTACATGAACCAACAGTGTGCTCAGTTGGCCAAGAAGGCCAATGGCATTCTGGCTTGTATCACCAATAATGTGGCCAGCAGGACCAGGTCAGTGTTCCCTTGTACTTGGCACTGGTGAGGACACACCTTGGGTACTGTGTCCAGTTCTGGGCCCCTCAGTTCAGGAAGGACATTGAGATGCTGGAGCACCTCAATGGAGAGAAGGGCAGTGAAGCTGGGGAAGGGTCTAGACAGTAAGTCAATGAGGAATGGCTGAGGTGGCTGGAATTGTTTAGCCTGGAGAAAAGGAGGCTCAGGGGGGACTGCATCACTTTCTACAACTACCTAAAAGGAAGAGGAGTTAACAGAGAACCAAGGGCAAGTGTTGACATACCACCAGTGATGTTCCTGTAAGCACAGTCCCACTTCACGGATTCTGGTCCAGATTTACATCACTATAGCCAGGAAGGTAACAGGTAAAATTCATAGATGCGACGATCCTCTGGAGAAATCAGTGCTGCAGCTCCTTCTAGCTTTTTCTCACAACGAGCCTCCTTCCTAAATTGTACAGATGAAGTCTGCATTTAAAATCTTTTGGAGCAGAATTAGTGGGTTGGCTCTTGACTTGCAGTGCAGCGTTACACAGCAGTAACTCCTGAGTGTAGTCCAGCATGTTTGGTGACGGGTCTTGTTTGTGGCAAGATGGGTTAACTTGGCATATTATTTGCACACGCAGTACACAACGAGACACAGTGAACACATACCACTAACATCTGCCATACACTACACATCTATCACAAGGAAATGATCTGGAATATCTAAACTTTTACAAATACAGAGAACTGGCTGCTAGCATATAAATAAGAGACCTTCTTTGATCACATGGGGCAGGCCAAAAGGATTAAACCCAGAGGCTGCTGTGCAGTGCAGATGCTTTCCTAAGGGAAGAGTTACTGAAAGTGCCCAGGAAAGTCCCCTTCATGATTACGAGACCAGGTAGCAAAAACATATACCTCTTCTTCCAAGGCTGTTTAAGTTGGAGGGCGATTTTGGTTTTGGTGTCCATCTCCATGAGAGATGGTGTTTTGCAAAATCTCGTTTATAAGAAAACCATTTTAAAATTGGAAAGGCAGTCTGGGAGTTTTACCCATTATTGAACCCAAGAAGAGTTCCTTTGCAGACCTTGATGTTATGATTTTTAGAAAATATTAGAAATTGCACAGAGGATATGCAATGAACAATATGTATAAAGTAAAACCACGGTTTCACTGGCAATTTACTGTTCCTCATCTTTCACAAGTTGAACAAGTTGCACCTACTTTATGGCACCCACTTGCTCCGTTAACAAAAATACAGGTATTCCAAAATACCTGTATATTCCAAAATAGAAACAATTATGAAATACCACAAGCCCTAACAAAATGTCCATCCTTTTACAACTCTCCTGTGAAAAGGAAGTTTCCTTCCCTAGGCAAGAATGCCGGAAAAAAGTGCAGGCTGCAGTCTCAGAAGCTGGTGGTGTACTCGTTCCTTGTGCTGGCGCTGGTCTCTGTGTAGCCACTAGCATCTTTTGTTACTGTGAAAGCCCTTTCTGCAGCTCGGCGTGGCAACAGCAGCTTGTAGGCTGCTGTCCTGTACTTCTTTGACATGAGGTTGTAGAGGACAGGGTTGATGGATGCACTCAGGTAGAAAAGCTGCAGAGCAAATATGTTAAAGTATTGGGAGAACAGCATCGTCCTCATGTCTCGGGTGTTTATAAATATGATCCTGCCAATGTGGAAAGGCAACCAGCAAATTACAAAGGCCAGAACCACCACAGCTATAAGACAAAATAACATATGCGGCAGTTAAGGAGTGAGTTAACTTTTCAACCGTACAGTAAACTAAATTTTATGCGGCGATTTTGCAGGTTCTTCTAATTGATACAATGATATGTAGAAATAATGGCAGTAAATTGTTGGAAAATCATGAAAATGGAAATAGCATCAAGTCTGACTGTTAGTCTTTGGATTAAAAGGTAACTGGTAAAATCTTAAGCTTAACAGTGAGATGAGTTTGCTGAGCAAAATGTAAACAACCAACAGTGGCATAACATCCATATAACAGCAGGCACAACAGAGATCCCCCTCGGCAGTGTCTGTAATGCCACGTATGCGATATGAAAACAAAACTCAGAATAAGAAGAGGTGTTTTTGAGGAAGCTCCACAACAGCTCCATTCACTGCAGAGTTGTTTAAATCACCAAAAAAGACCAGTGCTCCTACAGAATTTGCACTATTGTGGTGGGATGGGATCTAATGTAAAGACCTTACGGCGTAGCTGGGCTATTGATTTTTTTCCACTGAAGCTCCAACACATATCCCCAGACAATTACTGCTGGAGACATTTTACTAGATGGATCTCTAGCCTGAGTCACTTCAGCTGTTCTCCTGGGCTTGTGTTGCATTTTAGCACAACGCAAACAAATACAAACACTTTTGCAATAGCAACACAGCAGGAGCAGATGAGGAACAATTAAATAAGTGCATTACTGTATCCATGTTTTTAACTATTTTTGTTTATAAATGCATGTAAGTAAAACAATAATTTGTGGAGCATTCTCTGTGTTTCTCAGAGATTAAAAAAAAAGGGCTATAGCCAAAGAAAGTTTACATCTGAAATACACCACAAACACAGTGCTCCTGGCTCTTCGAGATAAGGGAGCATTGGTCTGGTTCAGTGGGTTCTGAGGAGATCACGGATATGGGTGTTTCTGTTGGAAAATCTTGTGCCTGCATCAATGTAAATACCTTCCTCAATAAAGTCAGCAAAAATTTTCTCAGGCTTATTAGTTCCTTTCCTTTGTGATACACTACTTCCATCCAGCTGATTACCTGATCCTTGATTTACTAGCTGATCCTTGGTAAAAGAAGTCTCCTGTGTAGCATGTAAAAACTGCACTAAAGGTATAAAGAAAAAATAACAAGGCCATTGTTTTTATGCTGCTTAGTTGGATTTCTTTTTTCATTCCTTTCCCTTCCTTTCTTCCCCCCTTCAGATTGGTCACTGCTTACAAACTTTAAAGCCCCAGAGCCGACTGTGATCTCTACCCTTCCAGAGCCTGATACTGGGTTAATATATGACTAAAAAAATAAACTAAAAATGAACAGCATCCTACATCTGTAGGAAGTGTTTTGGTATTATATGAGTTGTCTTCAAACAGCTCATAGGGGTTAAGTTTCTTTTTTTCAGCACCCTTGGGTAACCAATGGATTTACTCCTACGAGAGCTACAAATGACCACTAAGGAAATCAAACTTATTTTTCAGAAGTAGAAATTTTTGTGCAGAGGTGTTGCTGCCCACTGGAAGGGACTACTGATGTTACAGTTTTACTGAAGTTGCAGACTACCTTGTACTCAGTTGTGGCTGGTAAAATTTAGAAAAAGGGTATTTCTACAGAAGGCAGTCGTGCTGCTAGATGTGCAATCCTACACGAGTGAAGCCTCAGTTGTGAAGGAGCGAAATCCCTGCCGTGGCAGTTCCCGGGAGCACTGGTGGGCTCAGCATCATGGCAAGGATGTCCCCCTATCCTATTCCCTATCCTGCTCGGGAGCTGCAGGTGCTTCAGCCCTGGTTCTAACCCCAGCCACGGCCCCCTAGCCCTGGTCCTAGCCCCAGCCATAGCCCGGGGGAAATGGCAGAGGGACTCACCCAAGATCTTGACTGTTTGGCGGTGCCCCTTCTCCCGGAGGACCGAGCCGGGCCCCCGCAGGCGGGTGTTGCTCCGCCACAGCTCCCGGCCGATGAAGCCGTAGAGGACGCTGAGGCAGATGACGGGCAGGACGAAGTAGGAGGTGGTGACCCAGAACATGGTGGCCAGCAGGCCGGACTGCAAGGCCTGGGGGGTGGGCCTGCACTCGCGGCTGAAGTCGGTGTGGTTTTCGGGCTGCTCCACGCCGACCAGGAAGAAGAAGGGGCTGGCGGAGAGGAAGGCGAAGGCCCAGAGGACGCCGACGACGGCCTTCACCCGGCGCTTCGTGACGACCACCTTGGCCTTGAGGGGGAAGCAGATGGCGAGGTAGCGCTCCACGGTGAGGGCGGTGATGTGGAGGAGGGTGCAGTAGGTGCAGCCCTCACTGAGGTAGTGGGAGAGGCGGCACAGCAGCTGCCCGAAAATCCAGGGCCGGGAGCGCCAGAGGCGGTAGAGGTCGAAGGGCAGCCCCAAGAGGATGAGCAGGTCTGAGACGGCCATGCTGCCCAGGTAGAGATTGGTGGTGGTCTTCATGTCGCGGTAGCTGCGGATGACCAGCACCGTGAGGACGTTGCCCGCCACGCCGAGCACGAAGAGCCCCAGGCAGATGGCTGTGATGGGAACGAGCACCCACAGGGGCACCGCCAGGCACAGTCGCTCGTCGCAGGGTGGCCACGGCCACGGCCACGGCTCGCCCTCGCTGCCGTTCCCGCCGCCGCCGCTGCCCCGCATCCCGCCGGGGGACGCGCCGTGCCCGGGGCAGTACCGCTCCTTCCCCTGGCCGCGTCCCCGCCCCCGGCGGGCGTCCTGCCGCCCGCAGGTACCGCGCCCCCGCCCCGCCCCGCGGTCCCGTCAGGGAGGGAGGGAGGGAGGGAGGGAAGGGAGAGGAGCGGCGGCGGAGCGCGCACAGGACTGACCACCAGCAGCGAAAAAGAAGGTACTTTTATTGTCCACAGACTCTTAAAGGTACTTTGCTACATCGTTTTATGTATTTTCTATCAGACTATACAGATTCGTCTTCATGGAGCCCGACGTTGTACCACCGTAAAGTGATATGTTTGGTAGTGTATCTATAGAGTTTTAAAAACTTTAGAGCTTTTCTTTTTCTTTTATTTATTTATTTTTGGAATGTACAGTATATGAGGTAAAATTAAGATTACATTAAAAACTGTATTCAATGCAGTAATATGCACTGAGGCTCAAATGGCAAATACACTATTAAATGACTATCAAAAATAGGAGCTCATTTGAATTTTACTATGAAAAACGTAGGTCACTGCAGGTTACCTGCAGTAACAAATCTTACCGTTTTAGACATTCAACCATAAGAAATCTCTGGGCTGTGACACGCAACCTCATTTGCACTGCCAAACATGGCACTTTTAAGAAGGTTCTAGAAAACATCAGTTATCGTGGTATCCTGTGGGAAGTTATCAGCCTATTAGTACAAACAACAAATTCGAAATAAAATGTAAACATACAGTACATTTTAAAGACAGATCATTCTCGCCACATGGAGGCCAAGTTCTTTGCCATTTCTTTTTTTTTTCTTTAAAAATGGAACTCAACAACATTATTCTACAGCACAGATCGTTGGACGTATAAACAATTACAATACATGCCCGTTCTAATATAAGAGAAATTCTTCAGAGATCTTCAAAGCACAAGACAGAGGTTCCTTTTTTATTATTATTAAGACTGACAGAAGTGTTTAATACCATTAAAAATGCTAAACTGAACACAACTAGAAGCCATTAATGATCCACTATCTTGTAACTCAAATAAATTAAAAATAGCTAATTACAAAGTGTATAACAAATAACATAAGTGTGATGAGACAAGGATTTTTTTTTTAAAGATAAGTTTCACTACAAGCTTTGTGTCACTGGCAGTCATTGACATCTAGCAAGATGTTCAATGGGATACTTGTTAAAGTTCAGTCTGGTCATTCAAGAACTCACAAATGCAAGCTCACAAAACATTGATGAGTTATGCCATTGCAAAGTGCTCTAATGCAACATTAACTACATGCAATCAACAATTTGGTACAGTATCCAAAGAGACATTACATTAAACATTAGGATCTCAAGAAAAAAGCAGCTTTAAGTTTTCTGGTGCAAATTACTACACTTCGTCTTCTGATTTGGTGCCCCAAAGAAAAGAAAGAAAGAAAGTAAAAAAAAAAGAAAGAAAGAAAACAAATAAACAAAGGCAGTGCTTGTTTCTGGTGGATATGGCAAGTGAATGTTGGGGAAACAGCAAAAATTCAATAATGAGTTTTATCTCAAAAATCTATTAACTAGCCAAAATCAGAGGGTACAGACATCGGTATAAACTGCATCCAGTCAAAGGTCAGCTTCAGAAATGTGTTTTGCAATTTAAATAAGTCGTCTAAGAAGTTCTCTCACACCCTCCCTTCTATATTCAGAAGTAAGAGGCATTTTTGTAAGTAAACATCAAATCCTGGGGGTAAGATAAACCACTTGTGCCATCTCCGTGTAGTCTTTCGAAAACATCTACTTGCAGTGAAGAACTCCACATTTATCAGGTAAGAAGCTTCCTTCATGCATGCTCTTCCATCGAATTTATTATTTGCTGCCTGAGAAAAGCCCCTTCTGTTTTTCAGCATAAATCCTGCTTCCCAAATAATTAAGACAAATGAGGAGGTAGAAATACAGCGCTAAATTGCTTTCACAGCATCAGATTAATATTGTATACAGCACAAGTTTGTTAGTGTAAGTTTTAAATGCGATTTACACATTCTTCCCTGTTATGGTAGCAACCCTTAGAAGTGTGGGGCAGGAAATCATCTTTACACTCGTGTTTAATGGTCAAACCCTTTTCATTAAACACTGTGTGCCTGCCCCATATTGAGTTTGTACTGCAAGAAGGCATATAAAGAAAAGATTATATTTCTGTGGCTTGCATTTTAATAATGTGTCAGCCTATACCTATGACTAAGTGTTTTAAAGTGGCTGAAAAGTTTGCATCAGTCTCAATGCCGGTGCTAAATGCCTGTTTTTGTAAAAGCAAGAGAACAGAATTACTTTTAGATTATGAGAAAGTAAAATGTAATGGGCAGCATTATAAAATAGATTTCTTTTCTTCACTTTATGACGAAGTACTGAATGATAACAGCAATCAGAATGGAAAAGATAGCAAAAAGTGCAAGGATGACAGCAGCACACACTTGGTCGCTCTGTGACCATTGTGTCCTTGTGGTTTGCACAGTGTCCTTGTTGGTGCTTGCCGGTGGTTCAGTCCTCTGAGAGATGAATAGCACTGGTGCACTGTAGGGGCCTACCAGGTCCTGGTGACCTGTAGTCTCTTGGCACTGTCGAATGGCACATGCGCGGAAACGGTATTCACAGTTCAGCTGAAGGCCTGTGTATCGGAATGAGCAGTCTGGACCCTTATAGATCTGGCAGTGAAGGAGAACCAAAAAAGATACATCAAGTAAAAAGTCCTATATACATATGTATCTCAGTATGGTTGATGACAACTCACCAGTGTTTTCACCCGTGCAAGAAGCTCAAACATGCAATTTAAATGCCAGATAAACTCTCCAGTCCTTTTAGTGAAACACAAGACCTACATTTGCTTTTATGGACTGATGAGTACACACCAAATAAACTCTGTCAGAAACCCCAGTGTTAAGGTATTTTAGTGACCCCTTATAATTAGATGTAATATACAATATTGTTATCATGTGATTTTAGGCAGTTAACTCTGTCTAAACCTAATTCAATAAGTCTAATATGATCCAACATACTTTGTTGTAGTTAAGATATCGTGTATTTAAAATATTATAATTTATCCCAATAAACACTGTATCAGGAAAGCTGCAAGGAATCCTCTCAGTGATTCTTAATTTCATCATATTCCCAAGACAGGCATGACTTATGAGAGTGTTCTCCAAAGGTGTCTCAGTTGGCTGGTTAACATGAGTTCACAACTCTTCAGCATGGAGTGCCTAATTCAGTGAAATCTAAATGCTGGTTTCTCAAATTAAATAAATCTGCAGCTACATAAAGGTCCTGTGAAAGCCAATAAAAACTCATGTAGGCACAGTTACAGGTACATCAATAGGTACTGAGCTATTATGTGGGTAGCACAGTACAATTTGATTTCTCTCTTAAAATCCCTTCACCCTCCTACCTCCCAATATCTGGATTTGCTTTATTTAACTGGTAGCAGGATACAGAAATATCACATCACGCAAGACCTTTCCCTACAGTTACCATACTGTTAGACAGTATTTCACAAATGCAAACCACTGACCATTCAATGAAAGAAGGAGGAAATCCCTTCCAGTTCTGCTGTTTGAAGAGCTCTTGCTGACCTTTACTGGAATCTACAACCTAGAGACTTTTCTTTCTGAGGCAGGTCATCGGAAGTGCAGCTTCCTCAAAATTCTGCTAATTTGGATCATGTGTTTGGTAGTGAGCAAACAGGCCACTGACACACATCCTACTCCAGCTACTGCTACGCCAGCTGGCAGGGGTTACTGCCCTCAGCTGCTTGTCCTCAGTGCCTTGCCAAAAGTTGCTTTTCCCTCAAATGTATTTGCTGGGGTATTTATATGGTTGCTTCCTAATGCCTTTAAGAGCTTAGACTGATGTATGTAGCTCATACAGCAGATTACTAACTTATTTTGACTCTAGCATGGAAGAAGCAATGACATGAACAATCTGGACAATGCATCAGGGAGAAGAAGGAGAGGAGACTGAAATTTTGGCAGGGAAATGGTAGGAAACAGCTCAACCTTTGTAGTTACAGCACGCCCTGCTGCTGAAATGGTCCTATGGTGAAAACCTAATCACTGAATTATATTAAAAAAGTTTCCTACAACTGAATGTCTACATTGCCTAAGTAGGGGGCTTTCCTCTGCAATTCTCTGCAAAAAAGTATGACTTGAACAAAATCAATGCTTTTATAATATTGTTTACTGCCTTCAAACAGCTCTTAGTGAAAAGAGAACCCTTTGCTCCTTTTCTCCTCAGTCTCAATTATGTACCATTGGGTGAAAGGTTTCTTTTTGTCAGTTGTTCCCATTAATGGATGACTTCCTCACCACTCAAGATGTCAAGTTGTAAACATCAGTGTAACCCAGAGAGGCTGCAACTTACTGCAGAATTTGTATTACTTAAATCTCCTTTCTATGTGATGATGGCTTTAAGAGATACTACCTTATATTATTTAGTAACAGAAAGTTACCATGGTGACTAAAAATGTACTGGAATACAATCTTTAGTAAACTAATTTTACTGAACTTGTTATCACAAATAGTAATTGAAGAAAAATACAATAACTTAAACACATCATACCTGTTTGAATTCTGAGTCTTTTCCCACCATGACCTGAAGACAGTAGATAACTGGATCACCCTTCATGGGCTGCAGAACCTCCCATGTGATTTCACAAGAGTGATCATTTATTCTCTCTATCCTTGGTGCTGAAGGAAGTAAATACAAAGGTGACAGCTACCTCTGCTTTCATCATCGTGTAATGTTATATTCTAGTGACCCATAAAATTCTATATTCTACCTGCTATTTTGTCTCAGCGAAACACAAGATTCAGAATCAAATCTATTCTTCCTCCAGAGTTTTCTGGAGCAACAACTAACAATTCACATAGGTCTCTACTGCTAGTTCAGTTATCATTCAAGAGAAAGCAAGGGAAATTTGGTGACCATAAGTGTGCATCATGTAAAAAAAAAAAAAAAAAAAAAAAAAGAAGGCTGCAACGCTTAAAATTATTCTAAACATGCAAGAAAGCATTTTCACCTCAACTTGCTGTAACAGCCTGGTCACTCTCTCGTAGTAAGCAGGGATTCTAAGTACAAACCTTCTTATGCCAAAGAATGCATAAACCCTGAGTCTTTAATTTTTGGAGTGAATATTTTAGTCAATTACATGAAAGAAGCATTCACCCACTATCCCTGTCTTCACTAAGAAAAGGGCTTAGCATTCTCAATACTCCAAATACAACATAATACCAAAAACAACTTGCTGTCCTCCCAGCCCCCCAAGTAAAAAAAAAAAGAACCTTTACCTTTCAAGGCAGCTGGAACAGATTTGGGAGTAGTGAAAACATATTCTTGAGAAAGGGGACCTTCACCAGCTTCATTACATGCCTGAATACAAAATTTGTATGATGTAGACTCACTGAGCCTTTGAACTTTATATGTATGACATGGTCCTCTGTATAAGGATACAAACCTGCAAATGGAATGAGTAGCTTATTTTGAACACAGAAAAGGACTTCTGAAGTAGCTACTGTATTGTATTGAAATCTGTTCCTATAATTTCCCAGAATCTAATGAAAAGCCCAGAAATGTTTATTTCAGAGTTAAAGAGGGTTCTGGCTACTATAAAACAGTAAGCTCATTTTCCAGGGTCAAGTTTTTATTTCTCCTGTCTTTGAAATAAAAATCTCGTGCACAAAGAATACTACAGATTCTCTCTTACCAAAAATGGTCCATTTTAAGAAACCGTTCTGCACTTGAAAGAATGGCAAAGGACAGCAGTTGTGTCTCTCCAATGAGCTGCATATATTGTTTTTTTCTTGGCCATCTACTCATCCAACATCTTTAGCTTTTCAAAATCAGTTAACTAGATTTTAGCTTTTTGCTCCTTTGTAACTCTCCCACCTAAAAACTCCAATACCTGAAAAAAGTGCCATGGATCCAACTGCTCTTGTACATCATTGCTGAAGATGGGCCCACCCAGACCTGCACAGGAGGCCAGAGTCACACTTGTACCACACACCAAGTCCCTTTCTGAGAGTTTTGTACACTGGCCACTCTCCTGTTGTAATCCTTGCACAAACTGATCTTGGCAGCTCTTGTTTGATTTTCAGTTTTGGTATCCCCAGGACACAGCACAAATTTATCTCTTCCTGCAGGAGTTGTCATCTCCTTAGACTTTTTCTTTTCTTTTAAATTTAAAACAGATGGTGCCTGCACATGACCTAATCTTTAGTAATGGCAATGAATTTCTTTCCAGTTAAGAGTCTAATTTTTTCTTACAGCACAGCAATTTCACCTAGTAGATCTATTTTGTTTCACTGTCAAGCTAAAGCTATTCAGAGACTCAGACATGGTACACAGGTGTAGCAGAACTGCTCACTTTACCATTTAAGCAAGGGTACTTGCTGTACCATCTCAGCTTACACTCTGATTTAACATGAGACAAGGGATCCCTTAAATAACAATCTGTACTATTTCCACTAAAATAGTTGCATATAAGGCAACAGAGAGTAAAGAATTCACCCCTTCCAATATTAAGTATATAAAATCCACAATACTGATTGGACTTGCTACTTTGACAAAGTATTTAACCAAAAGTGAGAGAGAAAAGTGTGCTGGTATGAAACATTGCATTGAACTCTTCAGGGGTAACCGTAAATAAAAAACAATGAAGTTTTTAATCTTGTACTTCCCAGTACAGAACACCAGAGCCCTTCTTGCCTTGCCAGATGAGACGACCTCCTATGTCTGTTGTAAATTCAGCAAAGCGTATGGAATTCTGCCCTTTGCTGCCATCTCCCAAGCATCAGACCACAGCGATACAGTGCAGATTAAAGCGATGCCAAAACCAACCTTCCGTTCTTATCCTCCATTTGAAGGTGGTACTGAATGGAGTCAGTTAATACTTTTGCAGTTCCCTCTCCCCACTTCAGCTTGAGAGTCTGAGAACTGTATGCAGCACATTCCAGGCGAGGTGGATCTGGTGGGAGAGGCTTTGTTTTCAGCTTTATGGTGTGGCTGAAAGGACCTGCTCCAAGACTGTTTAGGGCTTGAATTCGTACTCTAATATTTGGAAAAAGAGAGAATAAATTAATTAGAAATTAGATTCTAAAAAAATACCTGGTCATTTCCATCATTCACAATAAAGAGAGAATATGCTTTGATAGACTGTAATGAATATGCAGAGCATCACTTTCCTTACCACATTTTAAGGAGTTGGATTGATTAAAAATATTCAGATAAATTCGTGTTACTGAAAAGATGCAAAAGCTCTATCAGCTGCTTCAAGAGTGATCCATCTCCCTGACCCTGCAGTCCTTCTACCAAAGTTTCTGATATCACATTGGAGAGATGAGGGAAGGTAAAAAACCCATCCCCAAAGAGGGGAAATCATATCTTAGAGTGTTACATCAGGTGAGGTCAAGGATGACTAACAGAAATTTTTATGGACTTTCTGGAACAGATCCTATTCATGTGAAAATAAAGTGATAATGCCCAGCCAGCTGTCATGCTGTTTCCACCATTAACACATCTCTGGGCAGCTGCAAACACAAGCCATTTTGGGTCTGCCTGGAAAGTGAGAGGGAGAAACCAAAAGAAGTCAAAGGACACACAGCTGGGGGGGTTGTAAAACTTGACATTCAGGGATAAGTTTTTTTTTTTTTTTTTAATACGCCATGGAAAACAATGCTGGCATTTGGTTTACAAATAAAAATTAAAAGACTTATACAACAGAAAACAGAGTCTCTACATATTTCACAGGTACCCATAGAGAACAAAGTGTGTCTAATTTCATTTTGCAGACTAACATTTGCTTGTCCAAAATAGTGTCTAGGTAACTGGTAAAAAGTAATCACAGTAATTAAATTCTGAAACAATCAACCACACAGCTGCAAAATGTGGAAACACAAATGTGTGTGCAGGCTCAAGAATAAATATTTCTCCTTCGCTACAGTAATATTTAACATTATGCTAATTTATTACATCCCAGAACTAAGGTTAATATATGTAATTTTTCATTTGCACAGAGTTGACAGTGTATTCTAAAAAAACCCCACTTCTGTGGGTAGAAGTACAGAAGTACTACAATAGAAGCTTCTCTTTTTTCAGCCTATTGACACAGAGAGCAACAGTTCTTCAGATTGCCAGCATCATTGTTAAATAATTATAAGACACACAGAAACATCATGGTCTTACGTAAAGCATTAAAAAAGTAATTAAGGATTCAGAAAACCGCACAGCCAGATGATATCCTAACTACACTGAAATCAGAGTGGGCTTAAATTCTGACCTCTGTGGGACCGATCAGACTGAAGAAGGTCTTTCCTTGGATTGATTTTAACTTGTCAAACACACTAGAGGCCATCTATCAAGCAACCAGTCCAAAAACCAGTTATCAATCTGAATACCTGATGTGAATTCAGTTAACCTCACACATTAGCCAGACAGATACAACACTACTACAATAAACAAACTAAAATAGATCATTCTTGAAAGAAAATAAAAGTAGCACAGTTCATCTATTTATGATGATCATCATTACAAAGCTTCATTTTGCTCCATGGCTATGCAGTACTAATGGTTGTCTCAGAGTAATAATGCAGGCAATAAAAAAGTACAAGGAAAACAAAAAAACAATGTATCTGCTCTTATGGAAGAAACAGTAGGCTGTCAAGTAGCTGTGCATGGCATACCTGTAGGTAGTATCTGGCTGTAAGCCATCTATAAAATAGGTCAGATCCTTCCCAACAGTAATTGGCTGCTTATCTCCAAAGTCTATGCTGTAGCCAAGGATTTCAGATCCGTGGTCACAAGGTTCTTCCCAGCTTATAGCAAGGCATGTGGAAGGAGAATAGTGTGGACTTTCAACTTCATCTTCACTTAGTCCACGAAGACAGGTCACAACTGCAGGTACAGAGGCTGGAGTCATACATGCCACTACTTCACTGAAAGGGCCTGCACCTGCAACATTCACTGCCTGTAAATCCAAAGTAGACCATGTTTTTATGGCAGGGTCAATTCCTGTTTCCTGATTTCACTAACAATAATTTTACATCTTTACCTGAACCCTACAATAGTATATAGTGGCAGGCAAAAGGCCTTTCACTTCACAGTTGAGCCCAGGCCCACAATAGGAGATCTGCATGCATCCTTCCACGCCACCCCACTCCAGTCGATACTCCGTGACATCTGCTCCATTACTTACTGGAACCTTTAAAATGGATATAAATAGTTAGAAGTTTAAATTAAAATAAAAAATTTAAATTAAAAAAAAAACAAACCCCAACAAATCAACCAAACTCACCACATCTATTTTTTTCAGAGGAATGTTACACTCCCATTTCTTTGCTGATTTTTAAATCAGTACAATACAAGTAAATCAGAATACAATACTGGCCTTGGATCACCTATACTTCAAAACTGCTATTTATTGTTGCAGAGACTACTCTTTACAAAGTAATTGTGATTTCAGTTGCTTAAATACAGATACCATTTAGCATATGGCATTTGGCTTTGGAGCCTCAACAGTCAATGGTAAGAGATGGTCCTCCTGAGAGGGTATGACAGTTTGCCCTGGCTGGGTCTCTAGTGCAGGGATCACAGTATGCAAAAGCACACTGGTGACAGTGTCTTTATCTTACAGATTAAAGGACTCCTCCTTTGGAGCACATCCTGGCTCTTGTGCATGGAAACTAGGTTGTGAGCACAGTGGGAAGCAGAAAACTGCACTCTGTCTTCTCCTAAGATAGAGTTGTGAAGCAAATGGGTGAGACATGTAAGTAACAAGACAGAGCTGGACTGAAATGCCTGCTCAAGTAGCCTGTTTTCCCTCACTACCTGCCCTAGGAATCCAAATTTAGCCTCCCAATTTTGGGAGTTGTATGGTTTTAATACCCCTTAGATATAACAATTTGAAGTACAGCTAAAATCATGTGTTCCAGTGCCAGACTAAGATATGAGACTACAGAAAGGTATTAGCAGTTGATGAAGTAATAAAGAAAAAGTCAACCAAAAAGCAAACCAATTTCTTAGATTGTGAAGAAAACAGAAGAAAAATGCTGACATGCTTTTGTAGTAAATATTCCAAGACAGCAATCACACCAGGGTGCAGATAATTGCTCCAAAGCATGTTTTTCCGTTACCCTTCTTTTGAAAGAGAAGCATTAGCTACTTTCAGCATTAGGCCACGTGAAGGTAAGTGACTGAAAACAAACAGCATTTCAAAGAATAACATTTGATGTTCTTGATTTGTGACTAAAAAGGACCCCCTTCCCTTCTCTTCTTTACAATGGGATGTGTTTGGTGAGAGGACTAATGCAGCTGTGGATGGCTCTGCCACAGTCAGGGAAGATGCAATACTTTCTCAATGTTACTGCTGTTGCTGCTGTAGATGTAATGGAGTTCACCTTAACAGAAGTAGGGGAATCCAAGCCAACAAGTGCAGGGATGACAAAAAATTGGGGAGGCATTTGATACGCTGATACGCTGAGGGGTATGGCTACCAGAGTAATTTCCACAAGCGGAATCTGATACAAACTTCAGGAAGTTCCACGAATACAGTGGCATACGCAAAGTCCTGGAGCTGGGAGAAAAGAGTACAGACTGAGGAGCAACCTTACCAAAAAAGAAGTTGTGTATTTGATGAAGATGAACTACATACTGGCTGTATTAGCAAATGAGAAGCAAGAAGGTTAAAAGGAGTAATGATGCTCCCCTACTCAGCACTTGTGAGGCTGCATCTCCAGTACCATGTCCTGTCTTGAGTTCCCCAAAAGGAGATGGACACTGATGTAAGGGACTAAGTCCAGTGAAGGGCCACAAAGGGGGAGTGCAACACACAACAAAAAAGTTGTGTGTTGCTTATTTGATAGCAAGATGATAAGGCTGAGGGGAGATCCTACTACTGCCTTTAAATTACTTATCGGGAGGGTACAGAGATGATGACAAGTTCTTCTTGAAGGTGGCACAGTGACAAGAAAAGAGTTGTGACTTGCATTAAAGGATATTTTGACTAGACATAAACAAAATCCTACAGCACAAGAGTTTACCCATATAGCTCTACCAGGCTGCAACATCTTCATCCTTGGAGATAAATAGAACTTCACTGGGCAAGGCCCTGAGAAACTTGACCTAAATATGAAGTTACCTCCAATTTGAACAGAAGGTTGAACTAAATGACATCTGGAGGTCTACTTGTACTTTAATTACTGTGTGATTCTATAAAGGAGACATTTAACATCATTCAAATTAATCCATACTGAATGCTGTAAGAGGTGTTTTTCAAAAAGCTCTGCCTTGTAGATATTTAAGGAGTGCTCTTCTGACATATGCAGTAGGAAGCATGAACACTACCTTCCAGGTAAAATAGTTTAATCTTTTTTTTCTGTACAGTTCTGTAACTCAGATATTTCACTCCATCTCAAGCTGAAAAGCTGCGTTTAAACAATATTCCCAGATAGAATCTTTCTTTTTACAAGCTTAATTTTTATCTATTGCATTTTTTTAATCAGGCATCTAAATAGTATGGGTTTATAGGAAGTCTGTGAGGCTTTTGCTACATTATTACTGATGTAATTATATAAAATTAAATCAGGTTATAAAACCAACAAATGCACAATCATCTATTGTATTATGTGGATACATTCTCTCTGAGGAAATATAACTACATTAAAGAAAAATTTTAAGAAGAGACTGCATCAATCAGAAATGCAGAGCAGCAGTTGTGGCAAAACTCTTAAACAAAAGAACACAATAAGATCTCAAGTACCTGCAGGCTACCAACTTACAGCTGCCATGTAATGGTATGATGAATGACTAAGGTTTTACCTATCAAGTGTTGGATAATAAGGTAATCCCATGCTTACAAATAGGATTACAATACAGTATTAAGCTTTTAAAGCTGAGCTCAAAAATGTAGAAGACAATCATGTTAGAATAGGTGTAACATGGCATTCTTACCTCCCACGACACCTGAGCACATGCAGCAGACCTGCATGCCACTTGAGGGGGCTTGCACTGATCTGGTGGTCCAGGTGCTGTAGTTATTTCACATTTTTCTGAGTAAGGTCCAAACTATTAAGAAGACAGTTGATACAACTACATTGTAAAAACAAAATTCCTACTTTTTAAATAACAGTTTACTATAGTAGAGAAATATAACAACAGCCTGAAACTTTGTAATATGTGTTTATAAAATATATTTCTGTGGACTGTGGATTCAGGATTTATTTCATTATGTGACTATTCTCCAGAAAAGCTGCAAGATTCTTCTTCACTACAGCAAATGCAATGTGAATAAATTTGGCACTTCAAACTCTTGGGCAAAACAGGGAAGTGCTATCCAAAGCCTTATTTTGAAGTTACATGATGGCTGCACTGGAATATTAAACAACTTGTAACTGCCTTTTTATATCTATCTAAAAGAAATAAAAGATTCAAAAACTGCTGAGCTATAGACCATTCTTGTGGGGGGAAGGATAAAAGTCAGGACAATGCTTTAAAGCTTTAAGCTGCAGACCTCTCCACAAACAGTGTCAACTCGTCCTGATAGTTTTTTATGAAGAGAACATTACCGATCAATGTAAGCAGCCCTGCCTCTCTGCCTTTAAATTGGGACTTTGGGTACATAATTATATAAAGCTTGTTCTATAGCAACTATTGATTTAAACACATTTAGTATTCCAAAGAGGGAGAATAGTCTTGTATCTGACAGAACATGTACTCAGAAGCTAAATTAAATATAAAAATTGAGAGAGTCAGGAAACACTATTGTGTTCTAGAATACCAACAGCTGTAAAAATGAAGGTCAATCAATTTACAAAGCTGTATATAGAAAATAATTTGTTACCTGATTTCACATGAGAACACTATAAAGTTATAACAGTGCTTTAATAAAGTACTTAGCATTTCCTAATAATTTCCCAGTGCTGTTATTCAGATAAGAGACAAAATTATCTATTTTCTCTTCCCTTCATCTAAAAATCCCCTTCATTGTAAACTGATGCGTAACTCTGTGTTCCCACACAACAATAAACTATGTGACTCAAATAACTCTACATTAGGAAATCTGATTTTAAAATTACTGTTAAATGCTTCTTTTGAAAGAAAAGATCCTTAATAGTGATTGCAGTCCCTGGAACTAATTTAATTTCAGACTGCCTACTTACCCCAGCCTTGTTAGCTGCTCGCAGTCTGAAGTTGTACATCCTCCCTGGAAGAAGGCTGCCGACTGTGCATTCAACATCAGAGCCTTGGTAAACCTCTCTGTGTTCATCAGTTTCTGTCTGAAACATTTCCAGACCATAACAGGTAATAGGTGAACCACCGTCTACCTGGGGTGGTCCTAAAAATAAGGAAAAAAGTAAAACTTATTTTATTTTAACACTTAACACATTTGGATCCCTTACAATCACTAACGGTTGTAGTATAATTACCCCAACGCAGCTGAATTTCTCTTGCTCTTGGTCTACCCTGTAGCCTTGGAGGCTGGCATGGACCAGGAACCACTGCTGGTGTCTGCACCAGTAAAGAATCAGATGCCTACAAAGGAAAGACAGATTAACAAAGTCATCTAGGCCAAAACAAGCACTATCAATTATGCCACAAGTAAAGGCAAATACTGACGCAGAAACAGGATCTTCCCTTTTCTGAAGAACATCTTCAAATACATGAAGATGCTTAAATGATCTGGTGTATTTTTCATAATAGCTAAATAAAACATGCTACAGTAATTACGCAGTATGCAAAATTAGCTTCTGCTTTTGTGTTTTGGCACACATGCAAGGGGTAGAATTGAAAACAATGATTAATTATCAGTACAAACCTAGTATAGATGCTTGACTTGTTCAATGTAAACTCATTCTCTTTTCCATAAACTGCAGTTTAATGAGCTCTAAACCCTTACTCTAAGGGTTGCATACTTTCTGTACAAGAACCTCTCAGAAAGCAAAAGTGGGCAGAAGATTCAATCAGAAGAGTTTTTAAAAAAATTGAGATGTCACTTTTCTCATTGCTTAGTAATACTTAATGTGCAACAAGCTTCCCCCTCTGATTTGAAGTTTGGGCAAAAATGCATAGCATAACAACATACAGCAGATGGCATTGGCTATTCTGAATGCGGACAGAAATGAGCAGAGATGATGAGGGGATATTAGTTGCAGTGTGATACAGAACAAAGTTGGTAAGTCTTTAAGTTTACAAAAGAAATGCATCTCAGAGCCCCTTTTCACAACTGCTTTCTGCCTATGTTCAAGAATGAGTGGATTGGAAGTTCTGCTGGTTTTCGATTCCTTTGAAATGTATTGTTGCACTGAACAACTGATGCTACTTAAAAAACAGAATGTTTCTCAGGAGGCATATGTCCATGACAAGCAATAGAGGAGTTAATTACATCTTTCTTTACTGTTCTTCTGTTGATTTCTGACAGCTTCAGAAAGTATCAGGACTTTCTGAAAGTTATTTTCTCTTTAATTCTTAATGTTTATTCAAGTAATGGAGTTGGGCTGTGGGGAAGTAGGCTGGCAGAGTAGAAGTCTCCAAAGACATATGCACTCGCGGTTTGGTGATGGCCTTCCTCTGCCCCCTGAGCTACGGCGAGCCAGCACTGAAGGAGACCAGATTTATTCTTATGACAAGGTGGCTGTGGTCAAGGTTATCTTTGCAGGAGACTTCTAGGTGGAGGAAGAACACATACATTTCATATAGTAAGAGGGGAGGGCTGGATAGAAATGGCCAACACTAAGAATGCAAGGCTTTAAGATTTTCAGGAGACTAGCTGGACAGTGAAGCCCTGCTGGAAGTCTGTAGAGAGCCAGGGCTGGCTTCTTACACTTGGTGCTGAGAAGGGAGAGGAATACAGCACAACATTTTGGCACTGGCAGCTAAACTTTACCACAGAAGTGACAGTGCAAGTGTGTGTGCATGTAATGTGCATAGTATGGCACAGCAAATTGTTTGGGAATATTGAAAACTAGGTCAATGTAAATATTTTAATTGTGCTTAAGAGAGCATGGGAAGAGACTACAGAGCACAACCCTGTAAAGCCTAAGTGGAGACTTCCTCCCTTGCTTGCTGGGCTGACTTGGCTACTCAGACTAGGTGCTCCACTGACCACAGGGAAAACATTAAATTCACAGAATCACAGAATCTCCTGAGTTGGATGGGATACACAAGGATCACTGAAGGCCAACTCTTGGCCCTGCACAGGACAACCCCAAGAACCACACCATGTGAGAGAGCTTTGTCCAAATGCTTCCTGAACTCTCTCATGATTGGTGCTGTGACCACTTCCCTGGGTAGCCTGTTCCAGTGCCCTGCTTACACTGCTGCATTGGGTTAGGCCTTAATAAATGACATTCTATTAATGTATCACAGAGGAAAAGACATAGTATGTTTCTGTAAATAAGAAAAATCATGTTAAACCAAATACAGTATCAGAAAAGAATATTCATATTTATTTCTTTAAGAAATGAGCAGAAATTTGAAATATTGGGCATCAATACTGGAACTTCTTTGAGGTTCTAATTATGGCTATTTTGTTAGACACTTCTGCATAATATTTGCTTAAATCTATCTACTGGACCAGATTTTCTTAAAGAGAGAGAAATTTTATTTAATGAAAACATTAGCTCCTATTACCGTGCTTTGTCCTCCTTCTCCAACGCAATATACACGTAACCGATAGCAAGAGCCAGGATTTAGCCGGTCACACACATGTTCCCTAGCAGCTCCGCTGTATATTGTGTCCCATTTGTTTCCTGAAAGTTAGAAATAAGTGTGCAATGAACCAAGGGGTAATTTGCCACACTTCAGTACCAGCCACAGCAGGTATCTGAACTTCACTAAATAAGTGTGTGCCTGATGTTTATAGGAAAAGAAATTAAGACTTGCTTTGAGTTTCCTGGAAGATCCAATAATTTCATAAAGATAGTTTCCTAGGTAAATCTGTTGAAGTGAAATAGCTTCCTTTGGTATTCACCTTAACTAGAAGAGAATTTATTTTTAATGAAGTAGTTATTACTGGGCCAGCAAACACATTCAACATCATAACCGAATAAATGGGAAAGATACAAAAGCAGTATTTTCCATGGAAAAGAAACTTCTAATTACAACATCATTTTGCAGGCTGTAGCTACAGTTTACAAATGATAAAGTTTGTTCCTGTATTTCTTAATGGCCCAGCAGCATCTGAAATACTGATTTAATTTGCTATTCTTAAATCAGAGACTCTTTCGCACTCTCTCTCTTAAGAGATTAAGCAGGGAACCTGGGGCTTTTAATTAAGTCTCCAACAACTCAATACATCAGAGAATTTAGAAGACTGGGAACAAAAGGTAATACACTACATTTAGCTCACTAAATCTGCACAAAAGGCTTGGATGCATCATTCCAAAAATGACTTAGTGTGGACACGTGATGGAGTAAGGAAAGGATAGACTAAGTATTAAAAGCACCACAGGTGAAAGCCCTGAGAGGGCTCCCACCACATCTGAGGACAGTGCTTTGTCTCAATCTGACACAGCACTGGAGAAGTATAAACTTTCATTCTCAATGTAACTGTTCCTGAACTTAAAAAGGTTACATACAAGGTCTAGATTTTTAAATATGCAAGATGGCTTTATGTCCAGTTTAGAAATACTGTTAATTTCCTTTCTGTATGGAAGAACAGAACAGCAAATAGCAAAAATAGTTATCCCAGCTGCCTCATTGTTCTCCTTTAATAGTGACAAATAGAGCACTAGTTTTTCTTTCATCTGTCATACAGACAAAGCTACATGTCCCTGTCTTCTTGCCCTAAAATGTCTAAAATTTCTCATTTTATTTCCAAAACAGAATACACTTAATTAATAAGTTAAACAAGAAGCATCTCTTTTGACACAGAATTTTGTGGCATCTTCTTTCTAAACCAGAGAAAATGAACTTTTACACAAGCATCAATGTGCCTCTATTTTTTTTGATGGCAGTCCCTGGCAATACCTTTTCCTGTTATAATACACATTTTGTTCTTCTCACAGGCGCACACAGACAGGAAAAAAACCCCACACCTGAATGCCAACATATGCTCCTAATACTTACCATTTAAGCCTTCAGACATTTCCACAATGTATGTATTTATTGCTGCTCCTCCACTGTCTTTTGGTGGATCTATAAAAACCAGCAATATTCACACTAAGCAAGATAAATTAAATGGTTTTGTAGATTTTGGGAAGGATTTAAAAAAGGCAAAAATCAACAGCCAACTGGAGACGGGTGCTTATTTACACAGACAGCATCCTAGGCTCAGGGCAGTGGCAAATCACTCGGAAGTCTCTACTATGTGAAGCTGCCAGCTCACAACTCTACTGTTTACTCTGCAGATGAAGAGTGACAAGTGAATCGCACCTGGGAGATGCCACAGCAAACATTTCAGTCTCAAGTGCTGCGAAGGCAGCCTGATTATGGATTCAGGGACTCAGACCCTAATGGTCCTGTAATTTGGACTGCAGACAGGAAAAGATTATCATACTGATTTGTACATAAGAATATTTCAAAATTATTTAAGGACAGAATTTCAAAACCCTAAATATTTTGGGAGCAGAAGTCAGGAGTTCTACACTGAAAACTTATCTCTTAATGTTCTCCTACATCACTAGAAATTGAGTGCACTATCCTCCCTGGTACAATATTCATGTACAAGATGTGAACCTACAGACCTTTCTTTGACATATAATCCTAATACTGTTTTTCAAAGACGCCTTAGAGAACAGCAAAACTAAAATAATGTGGAAAAACAACATTTTGAACAAATATAAAGACAGCATTATACTTCAACACAGAAGGGTACTCCTGACAAAACAGCACATTATGTACATGCTGGATGAAATGATGTTGGCTCCTAGGCAAGGGTTACATTTCAGATCACACCTGCTAAATAAATATATGGCACATAGCACTTGTTTGGTTGGAAGGTATTGAATTACTCCAAATGAAAGATAAAGTTATCACGTTAATTATCACATAAAAAGAGTATTATTGTTCAACATAATGACTATTAAAGGGTTTATATTTAAATAGACATTTTAGGTAGCTTTTGATTTACAAATCAGGTATTTGTAATAACTTCATACATTATATCATCCATAAAAGATAAAAGTATCAGATTCTGATGTAGAAAAGCAGTCTGGAAAGATGCAAGACTGGATCTCCTGAGTACTACTTATACTCTACAAGTAACTTTCTTATTATTATATTAAAGAATTAAACACACTTTTACATGAAAATAGGTAAGAAGTGACAATAAATAAACTTTTAAACTGATTTTCTGCTAAAGTACTGCGTCACACAGTACTGTTTAACCTTCTCCTATTTTACAGTGTGAGGCTAAAAACCCCCAAGCCTAAGGAAAAGTTTCTTAAGATCCTTAGCAAATAAAGCATTTATCCATCAAAACCAAACACTTTGAAAAGATGGGCTGAACTTTGATCTTCTCTTTCAACAAAAACCCAGAATGTCATCCACTTTTTGTGCTGGAGAAACAGAACTTCTTAATGCACCAATTAACACTTTTTTTTTGGTAATTATTGCAGTCCCCTGCAATAACAGTCCCTATTACAATTAGTATATAATTTTTCCCACATAATTACTTATAATGCCTTACAATTTTGAATCAGTATTTTTCTTAATTCCATGAAAATGGAAGGTAATGGCTCAGTTGACTGAAGTGTTACTGAAGTAAAACTTCACCTTCTATATACAAATATATATAAAATATTTTATATATATATATAAAATACAGAAGACATACTGTAAACAGAGTTGGACAACATTCTTACCCCAGATTATTTTAAAACTCTGTGCATGAATTTTTCCTTTCACCGTGGGTTTTGAAGGTACTCCAGGTTTGTCTGGACAAGTAACGTATTCCACTGTTTCACTTGGACTGCTTTTCCCTTCTGAGTTATAGGCAATGACCTGCAAATATATATAAAATACTATAAACACACTGGTATCCTATTCACTGTTTATTGTAAGGACAATTTAATTTAGATGTGTATTTAGACAGATAGATACATAATAAATTATCACAAGAAGTTATTTAGTCCCATTGTGTCATGGTTTGAGATTGGCCCCTCCTCGAGAAGAGGGGGACTCAGAGGTGATTGGGTGCCAGGGCAGTGTTCCCTGAAGAGAAGTTAGACAATAGTTAGACAATTACTACACTGAAAATAAAAACGCATGCAAATTCCTAAGAAAAAAACCCAAACCTTAAAAAATCCCTCTCAAAGTAGTATAGTACCTTCTTTTACAGAAATACATTCAGAGATAAAAAAAGGGTTTATATGGGTAAGTTGTACTAACAACAGCAAGTGGGATATAAACTCTTCAGTCCCAAGGAAAATGATGGCAAAGGTTGTCGTGAAAGTTATTACAGGCATGTGAAGGACAAGAAAGTAATTAGATTTATCAAGGATAAATCACATTTGACCAACTTGAGTGCCTTTCACAATGAAATGATTTGCTCAGCAGATGGGGGAGAGCTGTGGACATAATCTACCCTAATTTTAGTTTGATATGATCTCCCAAAGCATCTATGTAGACAAGCTGGTAAAATACAGACAGAACAGATGGACCACAAGATGTAGAAAACCTGACAGAATGCCTGGCTCAAAGGGTGCTGGTTAATGGTTTGAAGGCAAATTAGCAGCTGCTTAAGAGAGGATTTCCTCAGCAGCTGATCCAATGTCAGATTCTATTCAATATCTTTAGAAGTGCTCTGGATGACAGAAGTGAGTGATGCTCCTAGGTTTGCATATGGCACCAAACTAGGAGAAGACAGAGATTGGAGGGAAGAGCCACTATGCAGACTTTGAAGGCTGAAAGACTGCACCCACAAGAACTGTATGAGCTTTGAACAAAAATAATTATGCACCTGGGATGGAATAACCCAGCACCAGTACAGTCTGTGGTCTGACTGGTTAGCCACCTTTTCTTTTTTTCAGCTCTGCTGAGAAGGACTTTGGGTGGGAGCAAGCCAAATGAATCAGCAAGGTATCTTTGCAGTAGCAAACCCAAATTGTTTCAGGGGCTGCATCAGCAAGAATTTAGGCAGAAGAGCAAGGGATGTGATTATGCTTCTTTACTCAGCACTTCTCAAGCCATGCTTGTGTCTGGTTTTGGTCCTTTCAGTTCAAGAGACACTGGGAAACTGGAGAGTTTAGAAGAGAGCCAGCATGATGATTAGAGGATTGAAGAATCTGACACAGGAAAAAAAGTAGTTTTATTCTACCTAAGAAAAAAGAAATTTAATTGGGAAGGATCTAATCACAGTTTTTCAATAGCGAAAGGATAGTTACAGAAGAGATGAAGATATTGCCTTAAAAAGATCTGTGATGACAGGACAAGAGTCAGTAGACACAAAATGGGTTAGGGAAAATTCTAGCTGGATTTAAGAAAAGAAAGTAATCACCATTAGAACAGACTGCCCAGGGAAATGGGCCAATCTCCATTGCCAGAAATACTGAAATCTCAGCTCAACAGGGCTGAGACAGGCTTGAATTGCCTAACCTAAGGCCCTGCTTTCTCCAAAAATTTGACCCGGATGATTGCCAAAACTCCTTTCCAACCTAGACTTTTCTGTGATTCCAGGAAATGAAATTCCTGCTATTCTTAACTTTTTAGTTTAGTTTAGCAAAAAGCTAAGCAACCTAAAAAAAAAAAGAAAGGTTTTTTTGGCTTTTATACTTGTTTTAAAAATGAGCAGAATCAAAATAGGAGCAGTGATGTTAGTACAGACTGAGAAAAGGAAATGTGAGCTAGCATGTCTCTCAGACAGTAAGTCTCCTGATACAGTTTACAAGATTAATAATCATCTGCTTGTCTTTGTGCCCTTACAAATGAAGTTAAACAGGCAGTTAGCATTTACCTATTAAAATAAGGTTTCCAATGGTTATAAAGCTTCTTTCAAGAGCCTTAAGGAATATTACTACTAATTAAGTCTTTCCCTGTATAATAAAACTTAAAGACCTGATTAACACAACATTTGTTTCTCCTTTATGCCCTGTGAATGAGCGAACAGAGACTTCTGTTTACTGTTTTGCTAATAACAATAGGGAATAAACATTGATTTTTTAATTTTAATGAGAAACTTAGAACATATAAGTAACTATATATTTACTAGTAATTAGTATGCTTAACGTGAAAGATTACTTTCAAAGGAAGACTGTGATCAAGTCCTGCAAAAGCTAGTTTCAAGGTAATTAACTATTCATGTGTGGCCATAATAGTGCTAGGAACATACTGTGTATTTTAAATTATTTAAATATTAAGTTGTGTAAAAACTCCAACAATATCATGTTCAAAAGTGCAAAATATCATCTGAAAAGGAGTGCTTGCGTGCTTTAGTGTTAACTCAAACCAAACCAACCAACCCTTAAACTGTTACCCTTCATATTGCAAAGAGAAACTATTCTTTAACAGTTCCCAATTCTTCCTTAAGAAATAGTATTTTAGGTGTATGTATGACAATAGCTACCAACATTTTTCCCTCCTAGGCAGAGATGAGATTATTCTGACTGTGCCTCAAGTTGCCTCAGGGGAAGTTTAAACTGAAGGTCAGGAAAAATTCCTTCACGGGAAGGGTGGTCAAGCACTGGCACAGGCTGCCCAGGGAAGTGATTGAGTCACCATCCCTGGAGGTATTTCAAAGATATGTAGATTTGGTGCTTAGGGACATGGTTTTGTGTTGGGTTAACAGCTGGACTTGATGATCTTAAAAGGTCTTTTCCAACCTAAATGATTCTGTGATTCATACTGTGGGACATGTCTTTAGCCTTGTTCCAAGAGCATCTGTTCAAGAGTGACAAAGAACATAGAACAGCCCAGGTTGGAAGGAAGCTGAAAGATTATCTGGTCCAACCCTTTAGGGAAAAGTGAGTCTAGATCAGATTATCTAGCACCCTGTCCAGTCATATCTTGAAAGCATCCAGTGATGGGGACTCCACCACATTCCTGGGGAGGTTGTTCCAGTGATTACTTGATCTTGCTGTGAAAAATTTCTTTCTTATAAAGATGAAACCTCTCCCGATGCAACTTGCAACTATTGCCCCTTGTCCGATCCAGGTGGCTCCTTGTGAAGGGAGAACCTCCCTCCTCTTTGCAGCCAACCCTTAAGTACTGGCAAACTGTGATGAGGCCCCTCTGAGTCTTCTCCAGGCAGAAAATATCTAATTTCTTCAGACTTTCATTAAAGGGCAGGTTCTCCAGCCCTATGATAATTTTTGTGTCCTTTGGACCATCTCCAGTCTGTCGGTCTTTTGTGGATTGTGGGGATCAGAACTGGACATAGTTCTCCAGGTGTGATCTGACAAGTGCTGAATACAGTGGGATGATTTTAGCTCTTATCTCTGCTAGTGATGCCCCTGCAAAGTCAGATCAGGATCCAGTTTGCCTAAAGGTCCCTTTCAGCAAGGCTGCTCCTAGCCTATACTGGGCTCATTGGTTATTCTGACCCAAGTGCAGAACTTTGCACTTGTCTCTGTTTAACTTCATACTGTTTTTCTACCTCACTCTTATAGCCTGCCCAGGTCTCTCTGTAAGATGGCTTTTCCTTCTGATGTGTTCATCTGACCACTGAGTTTAGTATCACCAGCAAACTTGGTGAGGATGCTTTCAATCCCATTGTCAAGATCAGTTGTGAAAATGAACAGCGTGGGGCCTCATATTGATTCCTAGGAGCTCACACTTCAGACAGGCTGCCAGCCTGAGTAAAAACCACTGATCACCACCCTCTGAGTGGGGCCAGTTTTCTACTCATCTCACGGACTACCTATCCAGTTTGTATCTTGCCACTTTGTCCAGGGAGAAGGCTGTGGGAATCTGTTGAATGCTTTGTTGAAGTTTATGTAAAGAAAACCCACTGATCTCTTTGGGACAACTGAAAGTGTTGCTTTGATGTAGGATGTGATCAGGCTAGTCAGGCACGATTTACTTTTGGTGTAGTTATTTCCCAATCACCTGCTTCATTTGGCTTGTAATAGTCTGTAGGAGGATTCTTCCATTACTTTTCCAGGGACTGAAGTAAGACTAATGGGCTTGTAGTTCCCTGGGTCCTCTTTTGGGCCCTTCTTGTAGATGCCCTCTTCCCATTTGCCCTCTTCCAGTCACCAGGGACATCTCCTGATCAAATAGTGATCTTGCAGCAATGTCAGCCACTTCTTTTAACATCCAGGAGAGGACTGAGCCCTTCCAAGAGACCAAAGCCCAGCCTTGTCACAGCTACCTTGTTCTGTGATCTGGGATCCAGTTATGATGGTAAAAAGGCAAAGGCAAAGAAGGTATTGAGAACCTCTGCCTTATCTGCATTACTAGTAACTTGCTTCCCAGTATTGTTTAGCAATGGGCCTTTGTATGCCTTCTCTGTGCTTCTGCTTACTGCTCACATATCTGAAGAACCCTTTTTTGTTGTTCTTGACACCTCAGGCCAATTTCAGTTCTAACTGATCCTCAGCCTTCCCGACTGCAACTCTGCATTTCCTAAAAAGGTTCTTGTAGTCTTTGATGGCTATTTGGTCACCTTCCCATGGCCAGATGCTTCTTTTTAGCTTTTAACCACACCCAAGGCCAGACTAACCTAAGCTAACAAGTTCAGCCCTCAGGACTTGTTAGAATGGGCTCAGCGCCATGGTAATATCAATGATTTGCTAACAATTTTTTTTGATGATCCCAACTGTGTTTAGACATGTTTAGAGTCTATCAAAGAACCTCATAGCTACACTAAGTAATACTGCCCATGTATAGGAAATACAAAGGCCAAATAAAACCCTGAACTGGTTAAGAACATGGACTTATGACCTGGAATTTCAAGGTATCTGCAATTGTGCCCTTACAGAGGTTCTCGTTCCTTGTGCAGAGACAATTAATGAAGCAGGTGTTCAGATGATAGTTTTAAGAGACTTAAATTGTAAGAAACTGGCATCAAATTCAGTTTTCCTTAGAAAAGGCCCTCTCCAGTTCTGAGTCAATCTCAAGCTACTCTGGTACAAAAAAACCCACTAAAACATATGAAAAAATCTTACCCTAAATTTATATTTTGTACTGCGCCTCAAATTCTTCACTGTGTAGGTAAGATCGTCACCATCATATTTTGGCTTGAAACCATATCCCTGCAGAATTAAATAGGATCATTTGAAACATCTTTGCAGGCCAGAGGATGTAACATACTTCATACAAATAATTACTGTTTCAAACTGTAATTGTTATGCTTTCTGACAAAGTAATGAGTGCACCTTCATTGTGTAAACACAAATTTTTTTTTTGAGAGGAGTGAATTCATTATCCATTTTCCAATCAGAAGAGAAGAACAGTAAGAGAAACATACACAGGATCACCACAAATTATATCTAACACTTTCAAAGGGTAGAACAGTATTAATTTTAAAACAAAGATAGTTAGGCTGAAATGACATCTACAGGGACCACACTTCATGATGCAATTACTTTGATCCAGCTCTTATAAGGCTTAACTTTCACACACAAATTCACAAAGCTAGAGGTAATTTAAATGTCTTTGGAGGAATTGGCCTCCAAAGAAGAAAGCTATGTGGTTTGGTCACAACAATAGCAAGTCATTAGCTTAATTTCAGAAAATACAGTTCCTTGCAGAATATTCTATCAAAAGTAATAATTATTACACTTGGTACAATAAAGTATCAAACACGCATATTTTAGTCTCTTTTCTTATTGAGAATAAGTATTCTAAACTTACTGAGTTCTCATCCTCCATCTCTAATATATATGAGATTCCTTCATCTGATGGTGTTCCTGAGGGTTTTGTCCACTGAAGGGATAACCAAGTAACTCCAGCATTAATCAGCACAGGACTTGCTGGTGTGGTTGGGGCAGTGCCTGAGGTATGATACAGGACTTCTTCACTAAAATCACTGTTTAAAACAGACAGTATGTAAACTAACTAAAAACAATAATTATTTCTAGAAAAACAAAATTCTTACTAAATTCTTACAGTTATGACAGTTTCTTGTACATAAGCACAATGGGAAATTGCAAGCTGGTACATGCAGATGACTTAATTTGCCCATGAGTCTGTCAGTAACAAAACATCTGAACAAGGGTAACATATTCATAATCGAAAGATTTTCAATGTTTTGCTAACCAAAATGTTTTACTTTTTCATATTAACTCAGTATTCTAAAACAGTAGAGCTCTATATGCAATAATATACTAATACCACAGTGTCCTTCCCTATTCAAAATGAAAACATGAAGGCATAAAAGCATATATGGGAAGACCTCAAAACAAATTTTGCTTATGTGTTCCAAGATTACTTTGAAGTACTAGTTTCTCTAGTGATTCAGAAAAAATAGAGTAATAGTCCCATTCAATGTTACGCTACTTTAAGAGTTGATAATATGAAAATCTTATTGCAGAACAAATGAAGTAGAGTGTACACCAGTGAATCTTTTAACACAACTGTTAACTATCTGATGACAATTAGATACACCTTGTGGTGAAAACACAAACAATTTATATAAAAAGACCTCATGTGAAACAGAGGGATGCAAAAGTCATTAAACAGGTACTATGCTTGCACAGATGGTCTAACGTATCCAGCTATACTAAAAAGAACCCACCTGTTCTCAGGTGGCATTTGCTGCTTCTACGTGAGATCTGAAGAAACATTCACAGGCCTAAAGCTAATCTAGGTTTTTTAACTATATGAAGCCAATGTTACAATTAAACTACAAACGTGTAGTTTTAATCTGAAAGCTAGGGATTACCTAAGTGAGCATCAGGAGGCCCTGAAACTGAAATCCTCTATACAGCTCAAACAGCTGTACCAGTTAAATAGGTCCTGTTGGAACCTGACTTGCCTGAAGAACCTCAATATAAAGATACCACTTACTCAACCTACATTATAATAATGCACATACTGTAAATTTTCATCTGCATTAAAGTACTTTTGGTGTTTAAGAAAAAATAATCTTTCAGACAACACATTATCAAGAGTGTTGATAGCACACAAAGTTGACATATTGCCTGTGTGGACATGCAGACTGTCAAATACTGTCAAGCAAGAAGTGAAAAAGTGCAAAACGAGAAAACTTTTTAAATTCAAGGGAAAAGTAATTTTTTTCCTTGTAAGAAATCACAAGCAAGAAAATCTGTGAAATAGAGATTGTTTGATACCTACAATACATTAACTAAAACAAAGGTCAGCAATTTTATAGATAGCCTACAGAAAGCATGAAGAGAGGCTTGATATAAATATTATGTCTATCTCTATTCACAACAAACTACTGAAGGAGTTATATCTTACAAGCAGATATAAGGTAAAAGATCCCACATCTTAAAAAGATTTAATCTCTTTACTTGATTGAACCACTTCAAAACACACTGAAACAAACAAAGAGTTCCAGCGATACCCACACTTCAATGACTATTAAACAATTTCCTCAGAAGTACAACAGTACTATCCATTTTTTAAAATAGATTTTATTTTTCAAGTATTCTTTAGCCACTGTTTCATGTGAGGTTAGAATTAAATTTAAAAATGAGTAACTCAAAGATAAAATATCTGTTCTTGTTGGTAAAATTATTTAGACAAAATTCTGTCTCCAGATGCCTAATGTTCTCAACATTCTTTATAAGGAATAAACAGGCACTCTACACTAATAAACATTATTTCAAGAGACTTCTTAATTAAATAATACCATGAAGACAATAAAGCACATCTTCACAAGGCTATGAAATACTGATTTAAAAATCTATTCAGCATGATTAGTTTAAGAAGGGTACTTAACTGATCAGTGTCTTCAAAGCTTACGCTGGAGGAATTTGTAATATGTGCAGCTATTCCTAGAGGATACATTTACACTCAGATGCAAAAGGGGAACAGGAAGAGAGCCTGAGCACTGGACCCTGGTTAACTGCCAGCTCCCTCCTGGTTTTTATTTTTAACAGTTCCAACTAAATCTCATCAAGACGAAGTCCAGGAGAGACTAAAGAGAATAATTAATTACAAGGACATCATCCAGAAGGCAGTAATGTAAAAAAGACTGTCAGAGCACACCAACAGTTGTTCTAGTCCACTATAGTGTCTTCTGACAGTGACAGTGGCCCAAAGCAGGTGCTTAAGGAAAGACATGGGAACACGCATTCCCTGAGTACTCTCCAAAGCCTCACAACACATGCCTCAGATCTCCCGAGCCAGCTGTGTTTTCCCCACACTTAATAGTCTCCAGAAGATTTCTTCTGCCCAGCATGAGTTATGACTTCAGCTCTGGCTCCCTACTCTTTATGCTGTCCTTCAACACTGTCCAAGCAGGCACTGTTACTTCAAGCACCTCCTTCTGCCAGCGGAAGGACACAAAACACACATCCTCTCTCTCACGCTATAAAAACACCACTCTGATAAGCTGCAGGACAATTTTCATAATATTTCAAACAGTGAATTAAAAAAACAAATGCAAAGTAGCAATTTTAGGTTGATGGCTAGGGAAATCTTATTTTTATGCCACACAAGACTTCAAAGTCCAAGTGCTACTAGGTAGCATGGACACCAGCAGTCTGCTCTAGAGGTGATGAGCCCCTGGTAGAGTGACTGTTAGCCAGGTTAGTCCACTTCGCCTGATGACCAAGAAGCATTCCCAAGAACTAATGCACCCAGTAGTGCAAGCATAACTTGAAAATACATTGTTGGGTTTTTTTTTCAAGGTCTTATTTATATTCTCTACTGAAATCAGATGTCACAGAATCACAGAATGGGTCAGGCTAGAAGGGACTACAGTGGGTCATCTGGTCCAACCTCTCTGCTTAAGCAGCATTGTCCTAGAGCACATGGCACATCCCATTCATTCAAAAATTCAAAACAAAGTTTGATGTTCTCCAACTTCTGCAAAGTAGTAATTAAAGGCAAGAAGCACATATCCTAAGCATTTATAATAAGCTCTAGAACTTACAAAGAATTCATTGATACGGTAATGTCATATTCTGTCTATTTCCCAGGGAGACTAACAGATACATTAGATAAAGGGACAATATCCCAGTAAGGGGACGTGGCACAAAGCACAACAGAAACAGTGACATGTGGCAGTAGGAGTTCTGCCAGACTTAATTCCTGCTCCAGAAGAGTTACTGACACCTCTTTATATTGTCATCACTACAACTCTAAATTTAAGGAGGGATGATAAGCCCTTGAAAACTGTTATTACACCAACTTCAGGAACTAACCTTAGGTCTAGCACCATATCAAACCCGCCTGGAACAAAGAGCAGCAGAGAGCATGGTAACGAGGTACTCCCAGTCAGCACAGCAGCAGCCCATGCTGCTTCTAAGAGGGGCTGAATTTTGTAGCATTTATACGGTAAGTATGCAAACACATAGCAATTGTAGTACACAGCCATGCCAGGCCTGAACAAAATGCGCTATGCTGGGAATCACAGAATAGCTGAGGTTGGAAGGGATCTCTGGAAGTCATTTCATCTAACCCCCCCTGCTCAAGCAGGGTCAAGTGATTTGTAGGGCACGGGTAACCTGAAAAATTAATAATCTAATCACATGCTGTGAATCAACTAAGCAATTGGACTAGATGATCACTGTAGGTCCCTTCCAACTGAAATATTCTATATTTCAGTTCATTCCAGTTGGACAAAAGACTTTTTTCTTTAAATGCCACCATATGTTTTTCCCAAATGAACATATGCATATTTACCTCATTCCCATGTCATTTTTGGCTGCTAACCTAAAGGTGTACCCCATTGCTGGTGATAGTTTAGTGATCCTATACTGCTTCTGTTGACCGTAATAACACTGGCAAAACTCTCCATTTCCTTTTCCCTAAAAAGGAATAAATCAGTCACATTATTCATCCTATTATATATGCATCCATCAATTACAGTAACATACAAATATGAAGTAAACTCATTTTTTGAAATGAAATATAACTCAAGAATCTCCCATATAGTGAGGTAGTAGCATATGAAATTTTGTATGTATATTAAATTAGCGGCTTTTCCCCTTCCTTTCCATTTCCCAGTTCCACAGGGCTAAAACAAAAAAAGCCATGAAGCTTCTGCAGCTCTGCCATCTCAGGATAGCTGTCCAGGTAGGGACTGCAAGATGTTTGCAGGGGCATAGCTGATCCACCCCCTTTGTAAAGAAGAAAGACTGTCATTGGAAAATGATCCTTCAGTGTCAGCTCTTGAACACAATATTGGACTACAAGTGAAAAAGCCACTATTAAGAGTGGCAGAATCACGCAATTAAGATCCTACTATTTTATATTCCCCAGGAAAAAAATTAGGCAATATTCTGATAATTGCTTCAGGAATTCCATATTTGTCACACACCTCTAAACAGAAGCCATAATTTTCACACAACTTGATGTGCACAGTCACATGCAACTACTTCAAAAACCTATGAAATTAAAAATACAATAGAAAAAACTTGCTTACTTCATCCCATTCTAAAAGGTAACTGTGGATTTTGGAACCATTATCACAAGATGCCTGCAACAGGAAAACAAGAAAATTAGAACTCTTAACTGGAAACAAGACCATTTAAGGAAAAAATGTATGTAGGGGTCAAACCATGACAAGAACAGCAGAAGGCAAATGATGCTCCCCTTATACAATTGTTTCACTTACCAAGACAGTCCTAGTTCAGTCTCTATCCACTGAACACTTGTTTTGTGTTTATGGTTTTGTTTTCTAATTTAGATCTTGAAAAAGTATTCAGGCAGCTGTGTAAAATGCTATAGTATTTTTCTGAGCAGCTAGATTGCAGGTCTGCTCAAATTTCAGTCTTTTCAGACTACTTAATTTGCTTTGCACAAACAAGCCATGTTCAGTGGCAGAGAAAGGAATCGGTTCCACAGTACAGTAGGGGACTGGAACTCAGTAACTTTATTTGCAAAGGCTCCTTGCTTTTCTGTGAATCCTTCTCTTCTTACTGAAGGCCACATTTAATCCAGTGCATCTATTTCCAGTCATAGAACTGTAACTGAAATTAGTATGTTTGATGAAAATTTTCCATTTCAATGAACTGATATTTTATTGACAAATCCACAACAATTCTGAAGAGTTTAAAATATTTATTTTAAAGGCTGTGAAGCAATTCTTACCTTCCATTGAAGAGTAAGAGAATTTTTGGTCCGATTAGTTATCCTGGGCAGATTTGGTGTATCGGGTTCACAACTCGTTGTGGTAAAACTCTCTGCTTCTGAAGGGCTCCCCTTTACACAGTTGCATTCTACTTGTACTCTAAAGTGGAAAAGAGTCAATAACATTTTGCTTCAAAATCTGTATCTGTAGTTTCAAAGAAAACCAAGTATTCAGAATTAAGTTACTGCCTTGCTGCTTCATTATTAAAATATCACTGTTATAAATAAATAACTGGAAACATCTTGGTCAATTAAAGTAATGTGAAAGAAAAGAATCCTTTACTTTGGATGTACATCATTACCATCAGTTAGCTTTAGTCTCATAATTATATTTGAAATATATCTGTTATTAGCTGTACCTTGGTTGGGAAATAACGGTAACATTTTGCAGGCTCATTATCTATTGCAGACATATTAACTGATATGCAAGTGCTTTCGTCAGATGAGCACAGTGAAGCTGTTGATACATTTTGAGTCTCTTCTGTACTCCTTCAAGACCTCGCTGAGCCTGTTCACCCTGTCCTCTCCTTTAGGAAGGCTAGGAATTAACTCTCCGCCTACTTCAGAAGAGTGAATTCTTGCTTCTGTCTCAAAGAGAAATGGTTTGTTTTTCAAACAGCTTGTCTCTAAAAGGAAATACGTTACTATCTTCTGGCCTCTCCCTGCCCCCTAAGTTGTGTAGCTATGCCTTGTGTCTTCCCTAGGTGAATGGCACTTTATTCTGATTCATCTGTTCCTTTGAAAGACAAACAAACAAAACTCCAAAAAACCCCCTTTCCTCTGGCCACGGATATAAAACCTGGGTTGCTGGCTTATGAAGATGCAAAAATCATTATCCCTTGCCCTAATAAAAAGTCTGTTCCCATCTTTCTTATAAGCCCCCTTTAAATACTGAAAGGCCACAAAATGTCTCCCTGGAGCCTTCTCCAGGCTGAACAACTCCAACTGTGTCACCCTGTCTTCACAGGAGAGGCGCTCTAGCCCTCTGACTGTTTTTGTGTCCTTTCTCTGGACCCACTCTAACAGGTCCACATCCTTCCTGTGCTGGGGACCCCAGAGCTGGATGCAGTACTCCAGGTGGGGTCTCACCAGAGTAGAAGGGCAGAATCACCATCTTTGACTTGCTGTCTGTGCTGCTTTTGATGCAGCTCAGGATACAGTCGGCCTTCTGGGTTGTGAGCACACACTGCGAGGTCATTTCCAGCTTTCCAACCATCAGGATTCCATGTCCTTCTTGGTAGAGCTGCTCTGAATTCCTTCATCCCCCAGCCTGTACTGATACCCACAGTTTCCCCGACACAAGTGCAGGAGCTTGCAGTTGGCCTTGTTGAACCTCATCAACCCATGCTGAACCCATGGGCCCACTGCTCAAGCTTGTCCAGATCCCCCTGGATGGCATCCTGTCCCTCAGGCATGTCAACTGCACCACTCAGTCTGATGTCATCTGCTCAGAGTGCACCTGGTCTATATCACTCACGAAGATATTAGACAGTACTGGTGCAATACAGATGCCTCAGGAACACCATCCGGACATTGAGCCATTGATCACTACTCTCTGAATGTGACCATCTAACCAATTCCTCATCCACCATGATTCCAACCATCAACTCCATATCTCTCCAATTAAGAGAGAACAACATTGTGGGGGACTGTCTCAAAGGCCTTACAGAAGTCCAGAAAAGTGACATCTGTAGCCCTTCCCTTGTCCACTGATGTAGCTACTCCACCACAGGCCACTAGGTTGGCTAAGCAGGACTTGCCCTTGGTGAAGCCATGCTGGCTGTCTCAAATCACCTCCATGTCTTCCATGCGCCTTAGCATAGTTTCTAGGAGCATCTGTTCCATGATCTTCCCAGGCACAGAGGTAAGGCTGACACGTTGGTAGTTCCCAGAGTCTTCCTTTCTACCCTTTAAAGAAAATGGGTGTGGTGTTTCCCTTTTTCCAGTCACCCGGGACTTTGCCTGGCTGCCATGACTTTTCAAATATGATGGAGAGTGGTTTCAAGTGTGATGGAGATGGCAACTACATAAGACAATTCCCTCCGGACTCTGGAATGCAACTCATCAGGTCCCATAGACTTAGGTTCAGGTTCCTCAGGTGGTCCCAAACCTGCTCTTCTCTTACTGTAGGAAGGACTTTACTCCCCCAGTCCCTATTTCATGGTCCATCCACTTCACAGGAGTGAGAAGAGAGGTTGTCAGTGAAGACTGAGGCAAAAGAGTTGTTGAATACCTCAGCTTTCTCCTTGTCTGCTGTTACCAGTTTGCCAGTTGTGTTCATAAGGGGGGATGTGCTTTCTCTGCCCTTTCTTTCTGGCTGACAGAGCTACAGAAGCCCTTATTAGTCTTTGCACCCCTTGCCAAGCTCAGCTCCAAATGACTCTCCAATATTTAAAAACAAAGAGGGAAGAAGAACACCTAACTGCATCTTTCCAATCCTATGCTACTTCTTCTGACCTCCTGAAGCAGCAAATTCCGCTAGAAGGGTACAATTACACTGAGCTGGGGCCATCCTTTCTGGCGCATATGGGGTCAGGTTCACTGATCTACTGGAGCAAAGCAAAACCAGCAGCATAATGTGACCTTCAGGTGGCCAGCAGTGAGCATCTTCCTGTGCTAGGTACTTTCCTCTGCTGCTTGTGGAAAATTGAAAGTAACATCTATGCCTGGCTCCAAGGACACAAAAAGGTCACTGTGCTGGCATGAAGCAAAGAGTATGGAGGTAGGATAGGGGTGCACTAATCATCATATATTTTCCAAAATGGACTGAGTGGTCAACTAAGCCAAAAATGTCCATTTGTGACTCAAAGGAGGGTGAGAAATGGTAAAGACAATCTCTGAAGACTTATGTAAATACACAGATTCAATGAAACTTTTAAAATAATTCCACTGAACTTAATGAAAAGAAAATGAGATACTTACCTTGCATGGTAATCAGTTGCTGGCCTGAGATCATTTACAGTAACTTTATTTTCTTCCCCACTGGAAAGAGATACAATTTTGTTAAAGACTATTTCAGAATCCCATACATTTATAAAAAAGACATATATCATCTAATCCACTCACCTAACATACCTTCTATGAAATGTATTTGCTAACAGTTTAACACTGTTGCTAAATATAGTAAAATGTAAATGCATTTATCTTGGAATTTTAGAAGCTTCTTGCATTACTTGTTCTTTTGCCCTGGTGGTTTTGAGGCACTTTTTAGTTTGTTTGTGCTTTTTAAAAAATAATTTTTATTTTCCTCTTTACTCAGTAAGTTGCACGTGTATGTATGTATGTTATTACACAAAAAACCCTGTTACAGTACTGGGGCCTACAGAAGCTCAGTTCAGCCTTGCAAAAACAATTATCTAAAACTGTACCTGACTGCATATACCTACTTGCTAGAGTCTAGTAAACAGAAAAGGCACCTAAGTAACATCAATTAGTTTGCTTTTGCTGACATCAGCTTATGTTACCAAAGCTCATTTCTTTTCCTCTAGTTTCTAGGATAGGAATATCGTGATTTCATGAAATCCATGGAAGGTGACCATGATAAACTAGCTAGATACATGGGTTTATAATTATTAGAGAGGTCTACACCTTTAAGGCTAAATTTTACTGTTATGTTTCTCCAAGTTGCAAAAAACTGACTGAAGACCATTGTGTTAGGAATGAAACAATGAAAGAGTTTTGTTTGCTTTGCTGCTACTGTGAGTTGTGTTCTGAGTGAACTTACTTTTTTTTTTCATATCATAAGACTGTCTCTTATGAAGAGCAATTTTGGGGAAGGAAGGAATAACATTACTGGGAGCAGAAGCATGTGCTGACATGAATAATGATAAATACAATTTGCATATCTCACTATTTGAGAACCCATGGTTTCTAATGCATCTGGTTGAAATACAGCAAAGTGGTATTAAAACACGCCTCCAACATGTAAGAACAAAGTCTTTACATTCCAATTGATGGCAGAGACTTCAGTAATAAAACAAAACAAATTCTACTGAAAAAAGTAGTTAATTTCAAAATACCAGTTGCACAAAACTGGCAATTATTTAACTCTCTGGAAAACAAGCAGATTTTAAATAAGGTTTTAACCCACAGAACTCAATGCAGCAGCAATTAAATTAAAATAACAAACACCTACATGTATACAGTTTTGTACTTTCCATCTTTTCCAGTATTTGAAATCATCACTTCGTAAGTATAAACCTCTGGCATGTCGTTCTTGTCAGTGTCTTCTCTGGTGTCACTGGACGGAGGGGACCACATAAGCAGTGCTGTTCTTGCCTGAATATCTGACACCTGTAGAAACACAACTTTTGAGATCTCTGCCCTTTAAGTGCTATTTTATATAAACACTACTTTGCCAAAAAGGATCAAATAAGAGAGAAGAAAATAATATACTATTAGCAAATCAGAATATTTATACTCATACAGTAGCTACTAACTTGTTTTTACAGATGAAATCAAGCTGGAAATACAAGGACTGCCATGAGAAAACTGCAATCCTGGGCACGGGGCTGAGGGCAGAGACATCTCTCGGTACCGAACGCCACCCAGTGGGCTGCTGAAACATGGACTTAAGCGCTGGTGAGGCAAAGCACATCCTGGGATATTGGGCACTTCGTTAAACCACGCTCAGGCACATTTTTCTTTGAAGTCACACAGAATATGACTTTTTTTTTTAATACTTTCTTGCCAACTCAGTTTTCTTATGAAATATATACATATATATAGATGAAGGCATGCTCACAAGGTCCATGTACATATACATAAATATATATATATACAATGTCCTGAAGAATTCCTGTGGTGCTGCTTGCTTGCACAGCCCACTCTTTGCAGAAAGGCCTGGATAACAAAAGTTGGTGTGACAGAAATATGAGTATAAGCAGTGTATGTGAACGCAACACTTCTAACTGCCTGACAAGTGTTTGTTCCAGCAGACTAATCATGCTAAAGGCAGTGATCCCCACATGGGTTAAATGGAAATGAGGAATCACAAAGAGACTTCTGAAACACAGAAGTAATCAGCTTCAGAAGTATAAATACAGCATGAAAACTCATAACAGAGCCCAAGGATGCTGGAGTGGAACAGAGCAATGATCAAAACCTGGCCTGACAGCATAAGAAATTGCCCTGCCACCACTGCTGCCTCCATCCAAGCCTGATGGATGCCATAAGTAGCTGCACCTCAGCTGCTGTGACAGCAGACACAGACCCACAGCCTGGGTGTGTGCATGTGACCTGGTGAAAAATTTTCTCAGTGGCCTGCGGATTAGCAGATTGTAGGGAACAACACGGTTACATGCAAAGCTACTAATGCACAATGGAGATGCGTGACTAGAGGCACTCACGCACCCAGAAGAGTGGGTGCTGCTTGAAACCCACACATGGTGCAAGGGGTTGGGGATGCTCATATGAGTGCCTAGGTGCATGGAGGTGATTACAAATCTTTAGGATTTGTTATAGAAGGATGCCTAGAATTTTGTGGATGTTTATAAATATTGCATTCTGCTGTTGTGGTTTGTACCTTGCACCCACCTACTATTTACAATCATTTCACAAAAGAAGGGAAACACATTCCATTCATTACATGAAATGATTAGTTTTACAATATGACTGTAATATATATCTATTTTGGGAATAATTGCTTTTGAAAATCTATTACCTGAGTATCAGAATCAAAAAGCTATCCTCACAACTGGTGTTTGCAAATTGCTATGATCTACTGAACTAAAAACCTGAATGGGTCAACTTCAAGAATGAAACAGAGAGGGAATGACTTACTGATAACAAAAACAGAAAGGAGAAAAAATTCAAACAATGTGAGCCTCAATGTCTTGGAAATAATGTCACTAAACACTTATGCACTAACAAGATTGCGTATCATATCCTGAAAGGGATCAAATGCTGGTATGACTAAACACTGAAGTTCTTGGGAAACACAATTCAAAGTATGGTAAGAAAAATTCCACTATCAGCTTGATGGGACCACAAAGTAGACTAAAAGTATCTACAACCACCTCAGTAAAATTCTAGCATTTCTGGAAGTCTTTGGAATTGTGGGAAGAATCTGATAAAAGCAACCTCTCTGACCATTTTAATCCCACCGTCCTGAGTTGCAGAAGGTGGCAGGAGATCCTGAAGGAAAGAAATGTAGGTTCTTTGGGGACCTACTGTACTTCAGGATTAGTAGGATCCATTCTAAGATGATCTATTCTCACGTTTAGCTACCTTAACAGCAGAATTTTTATTTCCTAGTGTCCTTGCACTGTCTCTCTCACTACTAGCTAAGCCTACCAGTCCTAGCCACCACGGAGTTGAACATTAGATCTTCCCCTCCTTTCTGCAGTTGTTTCTTATGTATTTGAAGATACTTAGTATTCAAGTCTCCCCTCATCAAATCTCTGATCATTCTCACTGTTCCCTATCTCCTACTGATTCGTTTTCATTAGTGCTTTACCCAGAACTGCACATAACATTCCACCTAATGCTTTGCTAATGCCAAATTGTCTTACGCACCTGACTGATTAAATTTCCTTCAAACATCTTGGTCTATCTTTGTTTACACCAGAGAAGTAATGCTGTTGGTAGGAGTGAGAGGTGGCATTACAACTTGTATTGGGTTTGTGTGGCAAGGTTTTGGTAGGTGGGATTGGGGAGGATACAGGGGTGGCTTCTGTAAGAAAATGCCAGAAGGTTCCCTCATGTCTGACTGAGCCAATGTCAGCTGGCTCTAAGACAGATCCACCACTGGCCAAGGCTGAGCCCAGCAGTGACAGTGAGAGTGCCTGTGGGATAACAGAATTAAGAAGAGGTGAAAAAAAACCCCAACCCTGCAGATGAACAACTGCAGCCAGAGAGGGAAGTGAGAGTAGGCAAGAGAAACAGCTCTGCAGACACCAAGGTCAGTGAAGAAGAAAGGGGGGAAGGTACTCCAGGCACTAGAGCTGAAATTCCCCTGCAGTCTGTGAGGCAGATCATGGTTAGGCAGACCATTCCCCACAGCCCATGGAGGTCCATGGGGGGAGCAGAGATCCACCTACAGCCTGTGCAGGACCCCATGTTGGAGCAGGGGGATGCCTGAAGGAGGTTGTGACCCCATGGGAAGCCCACGCTGGAACAGGGTCCTGGCAGCTCTCCTGTGCCCATCTGAGGAGGGGAGCAATAGAAGGGCTTTGGTGGGCACCTGGCACCCAGCCAGAGTCAACGCACCACAGATCTTATTTGAACATTAAAAGATTAGAGGTTTCAACTGTTCAGTACAGAGAGAGCAGGGAGAGTGGGAGGGAGATCAAAGAGAATATTACAGACTACAGAGTAACAGACAACTTACAGGACTTTGACTGGTAAAATTAAACTCAAGAGTATTGGTGGAAATCATTATATATCAACAAGCATCACAGAGAACACAGTGAAATGTTAAGTCTGTGATTGGATGAAAAATTGTTATCCCAAGTTATTCCCCTGGCACAATGTTTGTTGGTGAACTCGTACAAACCTTCCAGAAGACTTGTAAAATAATAGATGACAAATGTTAACACTGTGACTACTACAACAATGAAGCAGCATTATGTACCAAGCTAAAAGTCAGTGACTGTGTAGGTTGTTCTGGTGTTTTACTTTGTGTAAACAGGCTGTGACTACAGAATATTATGAAGGGCTGAAGCTTTGTTGTGCCAATTTGCCAAAACTTAAATGCAACAGTCAGTAGAACCAGAAATGCAATGTGAAAAGTATTCATAGAAGCTGGAAAGTAAGGACATCCTAAAGGGGCATAAAAAGCCACAGTGTATAAACCTGATATTATTTGTACATACCCACGCACACATATGTGAATAGGGAAAAGGGAGAAATATGTTAGCCAAAAAGATACAGTTCAACAGAATTTACAGAAATTGTTAAAAACATTCAGTGAAACAAAAAGGCTAACAGGATTTAAGACAAAAGATTAAAAAAAAAGGAAAAACGTAGCAGGGAAGCTCCAAGTGAGGCACTGCTCTGTTCCTGGTGGATGTAGAAGTTAAAATTATAAATCCATCCTGCATTTGCAATGAGGTTGAAGTTCATATCCATCTTCTGCAACCCTGTTGCTAAAAAATTTATAACCTAAGTAAGGGATCTGTAATAAACAAGGTGGCCAGGTTAAAATGCTGGTTCCCCATGAGAAATGTACACTCACATTAAACCAAGGAGTTGCAAGTCTAAACTAGTAAGACCTGCTGAGGAGCACTGGGGAGTGAACTACTTATGGAACAAGTGTTAAGAGGCATATACCTGAGGGCCTAGGAGAATGGGCTCAAGGCAGAAGAACAGAACAAGAGCTACAACACTTAACTCCTTGGCAGGGATAAATATTGGAAACAACTTCCAACCCTGTCCCCTATACAACTGAATCTAACTGAAGTTGCCACCTTCTTTTCTGCAACCCCAGAGAATGTCAGTGGAGAAGTATGGGGTCTCCAAAAATACAGCTTGTGCATGAGGGGTCAGTAATCAGACTAAAAGAAAAGAGTCAGCAGCAGTGACTAGTGAGTAATATAGAGGTTTTTCTTCTGGACCCATATTCTATATGATGTTACATTTTTTTTTTTTTTTTGGGGACCCCTGGTGGCCAGGATGCGGCACTCTCACCGTGCGACCCAGGTTCGATTCCAGGTCCCCTGGGCAGATGGAGCTCGTTAGCCCTGTGAGGCCATCCATCTATGAGAAGGTCACTCTAAACAAACCTACGTCCTGAGGACCTCACTGCCATTGTCCAAGCTTGCTTGGCCCCGGCAAATGAACCTTAGGATTAAAGGGTGGGCTCAGTTCAGCGCAAGCTGTGTCTCACCTAAAAAAAAAATCCATTGCGCAGGCTTGAAAGGTAAAAGACCTTTCCCAAAATCTTTGTTCGCGAAGACTGGCCATTATTACATATTTTTTAAGTTCAGCAGCTTTTCCGTAAATTTACATATAGGTGTATGAGTATTTTCAACCACACTCAGTTGCTAAAAAAGTTTTTTAAATCACAGCCACAAACACTGACAAGAAAGAATCAGAGAAGTAATTCAAGTCCTTTTCAACTCATTTATAGAACATTTGGTACTGCTTTCAGATTCAGCTTCCAGCTAAGAAAATGATTCTTAAAGGTAAGTAAGTCTAGGTTCAGCTATATTCTTCCTCACAAGACTATTAGTAAGGGACAAAAGCAAAGTACTATAATGTCAAGAATTACTAAAATAAAAATTTTCTTAAAAAAACTTTTCTCTGTTGTATATATGCACTATGGTACTGTGAACCACAGAAATTTAACAGTGTTTATGGCTTAAACACTGTTAAAATGACTGAAGGACTTTTTTCCACTATAGCAAACTTTGCAAAGAAGCAACTGCTCTCCGAAGTCACCCCTCCCTGAATATGCCTACTAATTTGGACTGTGACAGGAACTTAAGATAAGATAATGGTAGTACTATTGTCCAATTATCCCAGGAGAAGAATGTATCCACAAGTGTGACAGACTACAATGCTAATGGCTCAGACAATCCAGGTGCAAGCTGACAATGTGCAAGTAACTGCCCAGGTGGTGAGGGCCCATCCAACACCTCAGGCTACAAGCTGGGTGTTGAACAAGATAAGGAGACAGGCAAATCCTGCAAGGCAGGGTAGTGTTTCTTTTTCCTTACACGAGTGACTCAGTTGTGATAACTCCCCTCCAGGGAAGCACCAGGACAATTAACACATAGCCTGAATGGGCCATAATGGGCCATAATTGGCTCAACTCCACTGGCATAACAGCTGTAATGCCTTAGAAGGTGTCAAAGACTCATGAAATGTCCCGTGATTCAGTCCAGTATTACATCATCCATAGTAAAACTCCCCACCCTAGGTGGCCTAAGCCCATTAAAAGACACACGGGACTTTCCTTAGTGCCACAGACTTCACTCAACACACAGGCTTCTTCCCTCACCATCCTGGGCTTCCCTCGATGGACCCAGACTGCAACCATCACTTTGCCGAGACTGGAACACTCATCACTGAGAAGACCACAAGAAGAGGATCAGCAGGACACTGTCAGAATCTACAGAGTGGTGATATTTTTTCTACTTAATCTGTCTCTCTGTCACTCTCTTTCTGTCTTTGTCCCTCCTCCCCCTTTTTCCTATTTCTTTCTATCTTTCTCTACCTCACATTTCATCATCATCATGGCTAGGCTTCGCGAATGAAGATTTGGGAAGGGCTCTACCCACGTTTCTTGCAAATGCGTTGGTGGCTAAAAAGGCCAATACGAGATAGACATATCCGATTGCAAAAGGCACAGCAGAAAGACTCCTTAGATGGTATATTCTGCAAGGCACGATTCTTTCTGCGTTGTCTTTTCTCCTCAAGGGTGATCCTGCGTGCTTTCTCAAAGGCATCAGCAGCATTATAGATGGTGTGTCTCCAGGCCTCCCGATTGGAGGCCAGAGTAGACCAGTTACGTTGGTCAATATGGCCAAGGCTGAGATGTTGTTTCAAGGAGTCCTTGTATCTTTTCTTCGGGGCTCCTCTCTTGCGGCAGCCGGTGGCAAGTTCACCATAAAGCAGGATCTTAGGGAGGCGGTGGTCCTTCACCCTGGAGATGTGCCCTGCCCAACGCAGCTGTGTTCAGTAACATGGCCTCAATACTTGTGACTGCTGCTTGTTCAAGAACAGATGTATTAGTCATATAATCTGACCAGTGGATGTTTAGGATTGTAGAGAGGCAGCGTTCATGAAAGCGTTCTAGGGTCCCTGCGCCGGCCGGGACTGCCCCAAACATGCGGCCACCTCACATTTACTGTTAAATAAAATCTGTACTATTGACTTTGCCATATGGTCTTGTTTGTACCTTAATTCAGGCAGAGGTATCTATCTAATAATTTTAAGAACCTGATCGTAACAGGTAATCTTAGATTACATCAGCATATACTATTTTAAAACAAGACTCATACAGTACAAGCATAGGACAGTAATTAGGAATTTCTTCACTAAGATGCAATTATTTAATATTGTCCTTTATCCTTGATGTTCAATAATATCCCAATACTTGACTTTTTGAATGCTAGCCAAAGCTCTATTACAGAAATATCCAGAAATTCCTGTCAGTTTTCAATCACAAAACACTAACATATTTCCAAAAAAACCTCTAAGGAGGAAAAAAGTATTTTTGAAGAACAAAGATTTAAGATCAGAAGAATGCACTATTATTATGTGCTCTGAGATGCTTTTCAGAAAACTTGGCATTACTTATTACTTTGTATGCTTATTCATGCAGCTGCAATTGATCCTCCTTGCAGCTCTGAGCTGTGTGCTTCAGCAAAGCACAATACTTGAGTCAGAGCCCTAGCACTAAAGAAACAAGAGGTGGGCTTGCAAAAGTGAATCTCCTCATTAACTATATTACATGTGCCATTTGTGTCAAACAAAAGAGTAGTTTTAGTATGTGCAATCTGGATTGCATTCGCAGTGACACAGGATACTTAACTGTGAGGTGCATCACATTCTAGAAGTCCACAAACATACACAGAACAACAAAATATGATGCCCTCCAAAGGGATTTACATGCTATACAGACAACCATCAAATTCTGAGTTTCTGTTGCCTCTTCTTATTACTCAGCGTTCTGCGCCATTCTTCATTTTGCTTTTGCCTTTTCAAGGCCCCTGTTCTTCTCTTTTGCTTGCTTCGTTATTTGGTTAACAGACATGACAACTGGTGGCGACTCTGCTCAGACGCTGAGGACTCATCATGGTGCAATCTGCAGAACCACTCCCACTTACCTCAGGGCATAAAAAAGTTCAAGCAAGACCTTATTAAGTAGAAGGGTCATTTGGCGGCAGTATCACCTTACCAACTTAATACTGCCATGTATGAAAGAATGGGGGATCCATACAGGTAGAAGTTCAAGAAAATCAGAACCTAATAGGAGTCTGGAGGTAGTAAAATTTATGTATCCCATACTACACAGAACTGAAGGATATGTGTGAATGAAAGTACACAACAGAGACCACCACCTGATTTAGATGTACATGCCCTGGACCTGGGCACTGAGACATGGGACAACCCAGGACAGGTCAGCCTTCAGCATTATTCCATGCTTTCTGGAGCAGGATATGGTGCAATGGACATGGCACTGGACAGCACCCAGTATGGTTATCTGATCATATGACCACCACCACAGTCAGTACTGCCTGTGCCGGCACTGTTCACCCAGGGAACAGGGTGCTAACGATCCATCAGGAACCATGATCCACACAGTGAGTCCTTCAACCAAAACGATAAAAATCATGCAGGAATATTTCTGATGAGAACTACAAACAGAAGGTTCGAAAAAACAATCTCCTGGTTTGCTTGTGAGAGCATGAGGAAAACATTTCCTCAATGAAACTGTGGGAGGGTTGCTTGTGATCCTGCAAGGCCTGAGTAAGTAACACAGACTCCTATCACATCACACCACACTCCCCCAAGCTGCAACATCACCCAGCCTTCTATCCACTTCCAGCCCTGACTGTCCCTTACCTTCATAAAGCATAAGTCTCTCCAAGTGCCGGAAGTTTGGCCTTTTGCCTCATGTACACTATGTGGTCTGTAGCAGACCACCACTGCCTATGCCTGTGATGTCTTCTGAGGTCTGCAGAGATCACTTGTAGGCAGACAGCTACATACAATGTTGTTCAAGCAAGGACATGGTAGGGAAGGCAAATAGTGTGCTTGCCTAAAAGGCATGGATGGTTGAGTTGGGATGGAAGGGAGTGAAAGAAAACAACAGTACTGGCACTCCATTGTTTTTCCCTATGTTATTAGCGACACAGCAGAAGACCACACTTGTTGATCCACAGTTCTCACAGTCTAATTTAGGAAGCTCAGAGTTCCTCTTGGCAATGCAGCCACTGAGAATACCCCAACTTGGATGGCATTCTGTATGTCCTGTCCACTGACAGAGGACTGCGCACACATCTGGAGAACTGGTCCCTGTATTTCTAGTCAGGACAGAAAGGCCCATCCACATTGTCACTTATTAGTAACAGATTAGTTAGGCTAAGTTATTCATTAGTAATGAATAGTACTTTTAATAGCAAATGAAACCCTTAGATGCTTTCTGGCATTATATCTTACAGCAAACCTATAGTCTCCAGATCCCCTGCACAAGTCTCTACTGCCTGATCTACCAGAGTGATAGCAATAGGTGTTTGCTAACATCTGTGGAGATGAGATGCACAATAACAGGCAGCAAAACCTCTGCTGGCAGGACTTTGGAGGTTCTAGCTGTCAGAAGAAAGATGAGATGTGGGAAAGCTGGATTACACTCCAGATCCTGGATAAAAATCAGCGCTATCAGATGTAGACTGATATTCATTTATTACAGTCATAAATTCTTCTGACCCTTTCTCCAGCTTCTTTAAGTCTGGTCCTAATGAACTGTTCTGAATTCCAGTCTGTACTCTTTGTTTACTCTACTTCAGCCCTTTAGCCTCTCAATAAAGTTCTGGTATCTTTGTCTCACCAATCTTTATCCTTCTCAGGTGATTTCAGTCTCTTGCTACTACTGCCGACTAATATTGACATTCACAGACCGGCAAAGAAGAATTCTGCATAATAAGTAAGTATCAAGACCATTTTAGCTTCATAAATGTTAATACATTAAAAATTACTTTGATTGTTTACATTTCAGAAACTGGGAGATAAGTGAATTTGCTTTAGTGTGGAAAGTTAAAGATGCTTTAAACTTGGGAGAGAGAAAAGGAAGTGCAACTGTAAAATGGCAACAGATACATTCTGATTTTATCAAAAGCTTTTGTTACTTACCATTGGCTTGGTTATATTAGAAAGAAGTGCTTCCAGTGCTTTTGTTTCTTCATCCTTTTCTTAAAAAACAAAATCAAAGCAAACAGAAAGTACCCATGAATATTGTGCAGTGACTTTACAGTGAAATGCCTCTTCAAAATCAGCAACTGAACACAGATGAAAGTATTTACAAAATAGAACACCTTGCTAACTTGCATTTGTCTAGGTAACATAAAATCAAAAAAGCTCCTGATGAAGTTGCTAATATAAAACTATTTCTAAATCTCTCCTATGATTTATGGAATACAGAAAGCCTGGCTATCTTTTATTAATGTATAACTTTAAACTAACTACTGCTCTGGAGAACTTCTGATCTTGGATATTTCCATAGATTTCTCTTTGGATGTAGATGCAGTCAAGTCACAGTAGTTTTAAATATGTTATTGCACATCATCTGGAAGCCTACTGGTAACACTGCTGGCCTCCCTCAATTGCAAGGGAAAGAATCTAAGGGGTCTTTTGTTTCAGCTGAAGGTATTGCTGAGTTTCAAAGGACTCACAGTATATAGAAAGTGTTTTATGCACAAATTTTATTATCTTGATAGAGTACTACTCAGTTTTGATAGTGCGGTCAGGGATTTTTAATTCACTTAACCTTTAGTTTAAACTAAACATAAAAGAAAAACAAAGACTGACAAAATTCTTTAAAAAACAAATTCTTTAAAAAACAAAACAGATCAAATCTATTTACAACTTTGTTTCTAAGATGGTTTATGCTGTTGAAACTAATTAAATGTTTCTCTGACTTCTGTTTGCAAGTCTAAGTCTCAGTATGTAGTACTCCCCAATGTCTCCTGAATTAAATAATTTTGAAAAGTGGACTTTTCCATTTTTCAAGTAAAATACTTCTAAAGAAACCATTAACATAATTTTTGTAACATATGTAAGCAACAGTACATTTTATCACCTGTGCCTTGGTAAAGTTAGCTCACAGATAAATATCAACTAACAAAGTAAACTGCAGTCAAGACTCCGGAACTATAGTGACAAGTATTCATTGAAGTTTGGAGCAACAGTTCCCAACTTCTGACTCCAGGCTGTATCTCAAAGGTGACGTTTGGTACTAAGTTTTCACAGGGTATCATCTACACATACTTTTAAACAGCTCTCATAGGCTGAGATTTCCTGGTTTTGATTAGATGTACTTTTGTCACAGTCTCTTTGGTTTACAGCAACCTATTATACATTGTCATAAAATTATCATCTCAGAGCAAACTTCAGCAAGTGGAGAAAAACCATGGTTTTTTTCCCCTCAACATCAGCAGTTACCAGTTCCTATTCTGAGAAAACTGGTTTTGGCTGTGATAACAAGCCTTTGATGTGTTCAGAATCTGAAGGGCTATGCCAATGACCTCAAAGTTGCACAGTGACACATTTTCAGATTTTGACAATGACTGTATGACCAAGACTCAGTGAATTCAGTCTATCAGTGAGATCACATGTAAAATAAAGATATTAATAATAAACACACTCCCTATGGCAGTGTCCTAGAAAACATGAACTCCCATGGACTAATGTGAGGGGGCTTCATTACAGAGTAGGTAGGGACAGGCATTATACGATTTTATACAACAGCAGTATCTCTTTTACAAAACATTCTTCTTTAACAAGTTGAATGTAGGTTTCCTGTATCAGACACCTGGTTCTTTCCATGTTTTCTACAACATCAAGCAGGCCATCAATATTCAGTGATTCCTAAAAACACAAGAACCAGTAACTCTGGACAAAGCAGAGATTTTTCTTTAAACACTGTTATGTTTATGAAGTATGACTGATAATATTTTCTCAAATTTAGATGGAGACTTCCATGTCAGTTGTTTTTGCTCTCTTAGGCCCATCATTCCAATGTGATGAGCAAGTCAATTGCCCTTTAACTCCACTCTATGTAAGGCAGTGCAGTTATAGGCTACCTCTCAACTGCAAGACTGTCAAAGTGTGGTGTTCTACAAATGCTATGCTCAGTTAGACACTGAACTTGCATCATATATTTATATATATATATATATATATATATATATATTACTTTTGATAACACTTACCTTCTACTTCTGTGTCCGTCTGAGAATTGCTTTTTCCTTTACCCAAAGACTTGCTTTTGGTAGAACCTGTGCTTATACCACCTGCATCTTGTCCTTTTGTAAGTCCATTATGTTCACTTGCAGGAGAAGGACATTTCTGAGGAGATGATGGAGGACTGTTTAACCTATCCTTCTGAGTTCCATGTCGATCTTTTAATTTTTTTTGTAACCTTTCATATGTTTTGCTAGACCTTTCATCTCTAAAGTTGGATCTTCCATGAGCAGGCAGAGTATCTAAATGAAAGAAGAAAAAAGAAATCATTAAGAACAGAATGTAATTAAAAATCTACTTATAAATGCTATGTGTGTTAGATGCACACTTGTGTGTAAAATAACATCTCTACTGCTATTTGGAAACTCAAGTGTCCATCAGGTAACCTGATATACACTAACTGGAAATTAACAACATGTTAGGGGAGAAAGTGTTATCTTCCTTTTTTCTACTTAAAAATTATTCTTCAAATGTTTCTATAATCTTCCTTGAGCTGCAAGGTACAGAATAAAGTAATAAAAAAAAAATGTGATACTTTATTCACTGGAAGAGGTTTGATCTAATGCCGAATAAAAAAATCCACTGGTTTTAAGTTTTGGAATGCAACTACAGCTCTATTACTTTAATGATGCTTCAGCAGAAATCAACAGGGAAAAAGCCCATAAAAGCATAGAAACATAGAATCTGTGATCTATAGGGCAATGGAAAGACACTAAAGGTAGTATGGCTAAGTCTGGAAAGTGCACCATACCTGTACACAGTAACCTGAGGCATGGCTGCAGTATCATCAAAGACTCATCTCTAACTTAGAAGGTGGCTTTGAAAAAAAGTCAGTACCAGACTAATGAAAATATTAAACTGCAGACTGGCAAACTTTTCTGTCCAATTCTAACATTTGTATTAATTTCATCTCTATGCTTAGAAATAGGTTACTGACTCAAAACTTTAAAACTGTGTGCCACATGGCACCAAGTCTTTCCTCAGTGTAACCTTGCCCATAATAAATGATGAAAGCTTTAAAAAAACCCACCATCCTTCAAAACCAGCATAGAATTTGCTCATTTTCAGGTAAGTCGGATCAGTCTGAAGAATAAGTCCATTATTTGTTATTCCTTATGTGCTAGGAAATACTGAAAACATGATCAAATAAAAACTTCCTTGCAGGATAAAAATAAAAAAAACTAGAGAACTTTTCAGTTTCTGTTTTTTTTTTTTTTAAGATCAGCTTATTCCCAGAAAGTTTGAGAGAGGACTTTTAGATGTAATTTTCACAACCATTAGAAAGCTCAGTGCTTCTGTTAGAGAACTACCATGCTCTATGAGCTTCTGGGGGTTGGTTTGTTCAGTTGTTTTTTTCCTTGAAATTTAGATTCCTCATATAGGAACATATCTGCAGGCTTTGACTTTTGAAAGTCACAGCCAAAGTCAGAGATCTAGAATTAAAAATTACATCTGTAGCAAATAAATAACAAATTACAGCATTAGTCCTCTAATTTCCTAAACCCAAAGGCATCTTACATATATATATTGAAAACAAAGCAAACATAAAACATCCCACTTTATCAATTTTTTTACATTAGCAGTTTAGCAAATTATCACTGAATCCATATTTAAAGAGATATAATCTGGCAGCAGAAATATGGAAAAATATTATTTCATTAAGAAGTATCCTTTATATTTTATGCATTTAGTTATCACACTTCAATCTCTTATTTTAGCAAACTAAAAGCAGACAAGTGCCATCAGGAAATCAGGAAATTAATAAAACTACAAATAAGCACCCAAAGAGTATCTAGCAATGTACTGTTATCAGAGTAGTGCCAGAAGAAATAAAGTCAACTTGAGTGCAGAAAAACACTAAGAATTCCAGGAAGATCTAGACATTGGTATATTCTTTTCTGACCACTTTGTACATCATTACTATTTAAGCAACTATATGTAGGCCATCTTTAGGTTATTTTAGTAGCATCATAGAATGCTGAGGAGTTCTGTTTAGCCTCTCCTTCCACAGCTTCTAGCTTTCTCTAAAAACAGCAATCTAGAATTGCTCTTTGAAAGTCTTTCAAGGTCAGCACCTGCCTTATCTAAAGAAAAGCAAGTCTACCAGAAATGTAAATATTAATCTAACAACCCGACCTGAGTTAGGACACACATACACTTTTCCCAATAAACCATATTAAAGGCAGATGTCAATAGCACTACCAAAGAAAGTTTCAACTACAGTATTAAGCTTAGGTTAGTGGCACTTGATTATTCAAACTAGACTTCAAAGGGACATTCAATTAAATACATAAAGTTTTATGAAAAATGGCACGCTTTTTTCTGTAATGAATACTAAGATTTCCTATTTCATGCTTGTCCTAGTTTGAGCAGCCAGGAGCAGTTCATCATTGTGTGGGTGTAACCCAAACTGTGTATTCTATACCCTCTATGTCATTTCCCAGAAACTGTTAACAATAGACCATTTGCAGCAGCTGCCCAGAGCACACCTGACCCCTCAGGCTATAGTTATGGGTAATGTTAACTCCCCTCCAGGGAATCATTAGCACCTCCACACCCAGCCTGAGGGGTCATGTCTGCTAATAGGCCACCAAGGATTCCAAAAATATCTCCTGACTCACAACCACCCATTGTGGAACTCCCCGCCCTGGGGGAGGTGCTGGGCATTCCCACTCAAACCTGAGCGCACATAATCTTGGGGTCTTGGGACTCCTGGTACCACTCATCAGATCCAGAGGAGGACCAGAACCTCGACCGGACTGCAACCACCACTCTTGACCGGACTGCGATCACCACCCTCGACCAGACTGCGATGAGCACTCTTACCAACAGGTTTTCCCCTCCCCTTTTACTTTGGACTCAGGGGGACCATGTGGGGCTCAGCATAGGGGCCAACAAGCACCATTCTGTTCGTGCCCCAGGGTGCTGGGTTATACGTCTGGGTTTTGTGGGTTAAAACCAACTGCTTGTCCATATAATTGTATTATTGTATTATTTTTTATTACATTGTAACTCTGACTTGTGGTCTCTTTTGAGTTGGGTTCATTTCTCCTGCCAGTTTACCTTTAAACCAGCACAATGCTTCAAGCAGGATACTTGCAAGACATGAGTTCTCGGAATAGTGCACAGGTATTGTTTTAAATGTTGAACCACTACAAACACTTTCTGCATTGCTTTCCTGGGTAAATCTATAACTGATACACATTAGAAGTAATCTGCATATTTAATGGATCACTGAAGAGACAAGTCAAATAAATTAAAAGAACTTCTGGTATAAGCTTCAGTAAAATCAAGGCTGGTATCCTCATAAAAAATTCTGTGTATGGCTCCCATTCAAGCTATAAGTCTTGCTCGATAAAGCCTACATAGCAACATAACAGACGCTGGAAATGAAGAGAACATTATTACCTTTGACAGAACTTGCAATATTTGATGAGCTACTTACCCACATCCCCGTAGACTTGTGAGGTGTGATACTGCGGAATGTACTGTGTTGCCATGTCACCGGCTCCAGTCACAGGTGAGTACATGTGACGTGGTGGAGGGGGTATCATGGTTGGAAGAGGAAGGAAGCTGGGCAGTGGGGGATGTGGAGGCCTGTGTATTACTGCATGACCACCAGGATGAAATTCTGGAGCCTGGGGAACCACCACAACCCTTCGAACACCGTTATCCTCAATAACCTGTACAGTGAGAGACACCACATACCAAAAGAGAAATGTCAGTATGTTTCTACAGATACTTAAACAAAGCTAGGAATAGTAAAGCCCTTAAATTTGAGGAAAGGAAAACAGAAGAGCTCAAGAAAAATTATGTAGGACAAATAAAGGGCTATCTACGTTATGTGTATTAACTGCAGCAATGCCAATAATTTCTCAATGCGGTAGGGAAAAATACTGTTAAAAAAATCTGACTGTAACAACGTCTTATAAACAGCCAGGTATATTTATGGCACGAGTGTAGCTTCTCCTTAGGGTATACCATTTCCACCCTCATTCACATTGCTTGTATGCTACACTGCTTCTAGGATTTGTTCTACAGCAAAACAACTAGATTGCTTCATAGAGTGAGTTGACAGACCTTACTCCACAAAAATAGTGAGAAAGAATAGTGAGAAAAAAGGCAAGCTGTCTCTGGTTATTGTTCTGTTCCCAACACTAACCCAGGAGGCACTTGCCATACTGCCCCTTCAGCACGCAGCAGCCACCATCTGCATCAAACTGTTAGCAAACAAACCAGCAGGATGGTGGTCAGCCCTCTCAAGACTCCTTCACAAGTCAAGGTAGTTCTAAAAAAATTTTTTTTTCTTCTCCCCTATCCCCCTGCCTGTTCAAATGTCTTGCACCCTTAAGGAAACCACATACTACCCAGAAAGTGGGGGCCTTTGTGGCAGCCTCTGCTAGACTCTCTTGCGCAGAGGCTTGAGAAAAATTAGCAAATGGGAGATGTGATGAGTCTGATGGAAAGAAGGCCCAAAGGCACAAATTGTACAAAGTGCTGAAGCAGAAAATGCTTTTCACGAAATGAGCGTGGGTCATCAACTGGACCAGAAACAAGCATCTTCCTTGAAGTACTTCACATCATTATGCTCTCTAAATGTTTGGATCAATAGCGGTAAATTAACAAAAATACATGATTGTTGGTGACACCTAGAGACGTCTTGCCATAATTTGACTTGTGTGTATTATGGTATCAGTAACTTTAGTGTATGGGATGCCAACAAATAAATTGTTCTTTATTTCTTAGTAAAATGCTGTAGAATAATGTCACAGCAAAAACTGCAATGTAAGTTTTTGAATGAAACATTTATCCAGAAAAGCGGGAGAAGAACGGAATATCACAATCACATTCAATAGCAGGGGACAATGCAACCCTATGACATAAGTTTTCACTGACATTTGAAATAAAATGGGGACATGTACACATACATCAATGAACATCCTTGTGCAACGAGAACAGATCAATAGATCAAAACACTTACTGCCAAGCTGCTTTCAGCTCCACTGTTTAAGCTTAATGGTATTATGCTTGGCTAGATTTAGTCCCATGCCCTGGTGTGAACGCTTCCACCAAGCCCATGACTGAAAGCTGCTTGGAGGATCAATCATTGGTTTTACCATGCCTCCACTAGAAGTTGGTGTGCATCTGATACAAGCAGAATGGAGCTTCTGGTTTTGTTTTCTCTGACAGCAATCTGATTTGTGTACCCCAAAACTATCCTGCTAGCTGAACCAGTAAGTGAGGTAGGTCTAGGAAACTTTCAAAACTTCACCACTGTATTGAGAGAACTGCATGCTTCTGGTGTAATGGTAGAGTGAAGATTCCTATGCATATGCAATAACATTCAGAAGACATAGAAATACGTACATAATGGAGCCAATCCTATTTTACTCACATAATAGTTAGAAATTAATATAAATTACCTAAGTGAACACAGCTTTAAAACACATGTATATCACGTGTCTTTAAAAAGTGTTATTTTCAGTATATGGAAATCGTCCTGTATTGTGAAAGAGTAATTTCACTAAAGACAACACTATTCATATCTGTGTAACCAGAGCTGTATGGTATCCTAAAAGCAGAATTTATTAGCAGCACTAAATACAACTAGAACTTCTGATGTCCAATGAAATTCTGTAAACACTGAAATGTAGTTTTAATTATTTAAGCCCTTTTTGCTTACAACCCCCCCCAAAACATTGCAATCGACTATGATTTTATGAGCAGATTCAGATTATGTAGGAAGTAGCTTCCATTAAAAAACAAACAAGCTACTGAGTTTATAACTTGTTTCTCTGGGTCTGCTAATAGCCTAAGTACCTCTGAAACAGACATCCAATTCATAAGTGCAGGGACCTTAAGTCTAATAGTGCAAAATTAAGAGTTTGACAAGTCTCTATATGAAACATCTACTCAGTGGCAGGCCTCGAGCGGACAACTACACAGATAAAAACCCTCTAAACAGCAGTAAGAGCATCATGCCAAGTATATAATTTTAAGTTAAAAAAGTAAACAAGCTCTCTATTATCCTAGTTGTGCTAGCAAAACATGTGGTTCTGGCATAGGCCTGTTTCGTTGAGTGATCCAACCAAACATCACTGGAAAACTCACTACAGACTGTCAATACAGACAGCTTAGAGAGGGTGAATAAAGATGTGCTTTCTTTCAGAGTTTTACAACTACAGTTCCAAAAGAAGAGGAAGGAAAAAAAAATCACCTTATGAATTGCTTTTTAGTTATGTGATATAAGAAAAATAAATCTTTAATTCAGTAGTCATCCCCAACTTCTAACAGAGGACAGTGTGCTGTATCACTGCCAAGCAGGCACTGAAGCAGGCAGAAGCATAATAGAACTAAATGAAAATGGATAGACAAAGGATGGTTATGCTGAAGTTGTTCTTCCAGGCTGACAGCTTTAGACATTTAACTGGTTTCCAATTTATCTGAAAATACAACTGCAGCTGCTGACATTTAAAAATATATTATGCCTGAAGAAACCAGTTAAGTTACTTTGCTGGGACTGCATTACGTTCAGGAGAACTCTTAGCTCAACAGACTTGCCTGTTTGCAACACTACTATCAAATCTTCTGGCTTGCAACAGGAACTTTGATCATAAACCTCAGCGGCTGCTATATTTTGTCAATAGTAAACACTTCAGAAGGCTTATAAATGATTGGTTTTCCTGGACTATGATACTTCTACTCAGATGAAAACAGCTCATCCACCTGTACTGAGCTGAGCAGATGTGAGGCACCTTCAGTTCAAAAGTCAGAGCACTGTGCTAACACAACACCTGCTTGCACTAACAAACTCCAATGAAAGGTTAATGGACAAGCCTCAGCAAGGTCCAGCCCTTTAGCCTCTTTGCTTCAGGTTGTTTTCAAAGGAAGGATAAATGAATTTTAAAAATATTATCCAGATTGGCACAGGTTACACAACTTTTTAAACATGAAGTACTTCATGTTTAATTAATATTTAACTTCATCAACTGAAGTTAAATATTCCAGAAATATGGTAAAATTCAGAATTTCACTTATCTCAAAACTTCTTTCTGTTCTTTAAAAATTAATTCTATTAGGAATCAAGACTTTTTACTATGACCTAAAGATAAATGGATTTTTGTGATTATTTATAATTCATTTTTCTTCTGCCTGTTTGGGAACTCAACTATGAAGTACATATAGAATCAACTTATCAGCAAACTTTCAACAGAAGAAAGATAAAATCACAGAGTACTACTCTGCCTACCCTAACAGACTTTTCTTTTGCCAGAGGACAATTTTTTTAATGCTGTTTAGATAATAAGTCCAACATCTGCTAGACACTGTGGGCTTTTTGGTTGGGTTTTACAAGTTGTAGTCTCTTCTTGGTGTACACCATGGGATGCATGCCAAGCCAGAGGTAGACGGATCACAACAACAGAATGTCTTGACAGAGTCTTCCATCATGGGGAGTGGCATTCATCTGTTCTAACTTCCAGGTCTGACCTACTAACTCCTCAAGTTGTTCTCAGTTGAGGGAAAGAAAGAGACACCATCTAGGAGGCCACACATCTCATTATATAATACATGTGTCAAAAATAGCCAAGAGGAATCATCCTTTTAATCTACTTTAAAGGATGTCCAGGTTATCTAGCTCACATTTAATTTTCAGGCATCTAAATTGGGAATCACACAGCACTGAAAAAATGAGAGCCCCATTTTAAGGTAAGTGGTAGAAACACCTATTATATGATAACTTTTTCCCAGTGGACAGTTGACATTTTTCCATGTTGTTTGCTATACTTTTTCAACTGACCTGTTTTACTCCTCATCTGCAGGGAACTTCCCAGACATGAACTATGTACATATATAAAATTATATTGCAGCCAAGAGAAAAAATCCACTAACACAGAAATCAGTACAGGTCCTACACAAGGAGCTATTTGGGCCATGTTTGTATTTTATATTCTGAGGGCATCTAGTACATTAGGAGTCTGAACTCAACAAGGAACTGTGCTTGTTATTGTCACGTACGTAGTTAATATATAACCAAACAGGCACATACACAGCATAGGAAGTCTCCCATCTCAGAGACACTGTGGGACATCTCCCCTTGCTTACTTGCTTGATCACAGTGATTCTGAAATCTGACAAATTATTTTCCTGAATTAGCTATTATGATTCTACTCCCATAATTTGCATGATAAGAAATAAAATAAGAATCGAGTGAAGTGACATACCTGTGGGGCATATCCAGGAGGCACATAAATTGGAGGCACTGAACCATTTGGGGACATCATTGGAACCTGAGCAGGACCTAAGCGGGTTACAGAAATATTCAGTACAGCACCATTTAATAATTTGAGAAAGCTGAAAGAACATACTGAACAGCAAAGTCTCAGTGAAAAATATACAAGATACCATGGATAAACAAAGGCAATGAACTGTACAGACAGAATTACAGCAAAGGGCACTCTTTGAAGTCTAAAAATCAGTTGAATAGAAACAAGCTAAAAAACCCCACTGGCAGATGTTTCTCCCTTCTCTGTCAATAAGCTCACAGAAGAGCTCATGTCAAATCTTAACAGATGACAAGTCAAAAGAAGTGCCCTAAGATGAAAAGACAACAGAAGAGACTTTAAAACAGAAACAAACCAAAAAGATATTTGAAACAAATTACTGAAAGCAGTTAAGAGTTACAAGGAAAAGTACTTACAAAATTGCTATTCTCTTACAATGGTCCTATCACCTAAAGTAGTGTCAGTAACACAGCAGTGGAAAGTAGCAAACTGGACACTAACTTAAGGTCCCAGGGAAAAAGCCAGTGTATTACCCACTGGGAAGTCTACTCCTACTAATAGGAAAAGTCACAATACCGTAATGATCCTTGTACCATGCAAACCATAAAGAATGGAGTTTGGAGGCACTTAGATTGAATATGACACAATGGGACTGTGGTAAGGTGGCATTTGTATTGCCCGGAAAATCAGATACCTTCAAAGAGCTCAGGGACGGTGTCACATACTTGGGTTTTCAAAACGCTTTTGACAATGTCTCTCAAAGACTCTTAAAGAAGTAACTCTGCCTCTGGTTAAAAAGGGAATTGGTCTTTTAATGAATAACTGATTTGAGAACAGGAAATTAAGATACGTAAACGATCAGTTTTCAAAGTGGCTTGAGTGACCAAAGAAGTCCCACAGGCACCCAAAGAACCTGTTCAATGTATTAAACAAAACTTCTGGAAAAGAAAATGAACAGGGAGGTGACAAACTGTTGTTATGTTCTCCGAGAGCTGTAAAAGTTCTTATAGTATTCAATGACTAGATGATAAAAAAACAGAAGAAATAGTGTTGATAAATGTGAAGTGATGCACCTGGGCAAAATCGTAAGTATTTATCTACAGCAATAAGCCAAAAATTATATGTAAATAAACATATTGTGCAGCTACTACATATATTTTGAAAGAAATACCAGCCACGTGTTGTTTAGTGGCATTTGCAGAAGTTAAAATTCATAAGTAACAGAACAGAGAACAAGCAGAAACCATCATTATGCTGCGGTATAAATTCACACTGTACTTTCAATATCTTGAACAATATGTTAGTCTCCACCTTTCAAAAAGAACACACAGAACTAGAAAAGGGGACACACACACAAAAAAGGAAGTTTACACTGGCTTTTTACCTGTTTACCAGGAAAGATTTAAGAGACCAGGATCTTTCCACCTGAAAATGGTTCAAAGGGTTGGCAGTAGAGAAATAGTAAAAGACTTATCAAGAACCCCCACCCATAAACTGCCTACAAATGGAAAGACAGATCATTTATAATTTCTCATTTACAAGAACCAGATATAGTAAATCAATTCACCAGGTAAGTTTTAAAACAGATAAAGGGATTTCTCATGAAATGCGCAGCTAAATTGTATAAGTTAAATTGCTTTAAGAATACTGCAGAAACTAAAGATTAGGTTCAGATTGGGAGAGCTAATCTGTTAAGGGCTGTAAAAAAATACAAGTATTACTTTTGTTTCAGGAAGCTAGAAACAAGAAAGTTTTTTCTGTGTGCCTGTCCTGTCCTTATGCTGTCCCCTTTAGTATTTGATACTGGCCTCTATCAGAGTAAGCACATTGGCACAGGCTTCAAGAGGGATGTCCTTACATTATTGTGTTTAAAACACCCAAGGGAACAGTCACTGAAGTTTAATTATTAAAGAAAAACTGATACGCAATATAATTTGAGCAGGTTTTGTGACAAGAGCATAAGGTTGGGATTCAGACACTCTAGAACGCATTTTCCAAATTTCCAATTCAGTGTAGCAAAGCTATCAAAAGCATCAATCCAACTTAGTGCAGTTTCAGTAATATTCCTGAAAGGGTGTTCACAGCTCCACCTTAATGTTTTCTAAACTCTGTTAGATCTGCAAATGGAAAGTACTAAGTAAATGCAAAGTACAGTATACAAGACTAGCATACCTCATACTAGCCCATAAGTATGGGATTGATAGAAAAATAAAGGCACCTATGCCTGACTGCGAAGAGCAGGGAGAAGGAATGAAAAGCACTCCTTAGAGAAAGTAGCATGTAATCCAACTTCATTACACATGCTATAGGGACTTCTTTGGGATAAGATAAAGCAGTTTTCAAACATATTACCTAAAAAGAACCATGGCTTTATTATCAACCAAATGCTATCACACAACAGCGGGAGGGGGTGAAGAGACTTTTTAACAATAAGGTCTTAACTGAATGATTAACTGTGTAACAACAAAGAATATAAGGACTACAGTAAGCTATAAAATGGGATCTGAACATTCCTCTGGTAGTTTTGCTCATCTGAAACTCAAAAATGTTTCAGCAAAAGTTTCTCCTGAGTATGAACTGCTAAAAAGAAACAAAAGTGAAGTGAAAAGCAGCAAAAGAGAAACTAAAAAAGTGCTTTGCAGCACTACCTTACAATACATGCAAAAAGGTCAACGATAATGGAAGCACATTTATTTTAAGTTGCCATTCAAACAAATAATGGTTTCAATTCTTACGTAAGAAGATGGATTTTACATGACTTGTATCTTGCATTGCTTACTTGCAGTTTTTCTATCATTAATATAAAACACTGACACTTTTATGAAGCTCACTATTTTAAACTATGTAAGTTTCGAGTAAATTGAGAATTAAGAGCACAGTTACTTGAAATTTTTACAGAACACAATGTCCTTGGGGGATAAAGGAACTCTAACATGAACAGCCAGTTTCTTTGTGAACTAGTGAGTATCTGTGTTTGTCTTTTTTGTTTTGCTTTAAACATATAAAGAATATCGTTTAACAACCTTTTTAAAGCTTACTTACTTAGCACTTTAATCTCTCTAACAAACATAAAAAAGCAGTTATCTCCAATCCAGTACAAAGGTTGATCCACAAAGCCATTTTCAGTACACCCATAACCTACTAGTCACAAAAATAAAGACATAAAGGCAATGCATGAACCCGAAAAAATATTGCAGTGTTAGAATGGAGTCAAATCAGTAGCTTCAAAAATTGCATCCCATTTTTAGCACTTTAAAGTACCAGAAGTAATGAAAATATTGTTTTGAATATTCAAGAACTCTAATTTACTCCTGATTAGACTTCCAAGTGGCTGTGAAATGCAGTTAGATTGCAAAGGAACACCCAGGAAAATGGAAAGCATGGGACAAAAAGTTGGCAGACTTCACACGTATTTTTAATGAATACTGGGTTTTACAGTAAAATTACTGATTTCTTGACAGAAAGCATGCTATAACCTGCAAAATTTTATCTAGAGATAAAATGCTAACATGCTATAAAAACGTGTTGTTTTTTTTTCCTTCACTAACTTGAAAATCTTGGCTCTCCTTCAGTGAAATACACCAAAAGAGTAATTTTCATGCTTTTAGGTATTGGCTAGGCTGTTGCATGACAAAACTGGTGTGTTTTACCATGACATGAGAATCAGTATCTAGTACCAGGAGATAACAACATGAGGAATTAATGTTAAGCAAACATCTAATTTTCTATATTGGGCATAAATGGAATTGACTTAATCCAAATCACTGTACCATGAATGTTGATTACTTGAATGTTGTAAGAGGACGTCTCAAATCTTCTATATACTTTCAGGTATACAAGTTCTTTCATATAGTAAGTGGAAAAGAAGTATTGTGGGAGAGAAAACAAACACATAACTATGTTACTTTATTACTGAAAAATGTCTCATCAGACCCAGTAAAGGTTGATTTAACTCAACCCAGGATGTTTCACCACACTCTCAGTTTATTATTGTGCTAAAAATCGCAACAGCGGGACAAATATCTCCCTCCTGTAGCAATAGCAGGTGAAGTTCTCCAACGTGTCTATTTGAGCAGACTGTAAAACTTCCATTATGTTCATTACAGCCACCATAAACGTGTGGCAAAATTACCAGCGCTGCATCATCGCTGGAATCGTGACAAGCTGATCTAAGCATAGCAACACCTGAAAACCTGAGGATACCGCCATCGTTCGCCTAGCAGATACACCATTTCTTTTTTATTTCAACCATTAAGCATCGCTCCATTTTAAGTGTCTCGTAAAGGCGCTGGGCAAAGGTGCGCACACCGGATTCCCAGCGCCGGGGCCGGGAATGCTCTTCCGGGGCACTCCCCGCCCGGCCCTGCGCTACAACACCCAGGCTCCTGCGGCCTCCCAGCTCACGGGCGCCCTGCTCCCCTCACGGCTCGGGGCCATCGCGGCCCCGGGGCCGCAGCCACCGCCTCCGGGGCCCGGGAGCGCGTCACCGGCACAGGGGCCTGGCAACGCTCCGGCTCCTGCCCCTCAGGCTTTTTTTCCAGCCATCGCAGCTCTCCCCCATCCGCCACTGCCGCACCACCGCGGGGCCGCCCGCCCGCAGCTCTCGTGTTTCACCGCAGCCCCGGGATCCTTACCGCTCATTTCGGGCCGGGCGGGCGCTGCTCCCGGCGCGCCGCGGCAGGCGGGGCGGGGCGGGGCGGGGCGGGGCGGGGCGGGGCAGCTCCCTCAGGTGCGCAGCTGTGCCCGCTCCGCCCCGCGGCCGCTCCGCGCCCCGCGCTCCGCCCTTCGAGGGGCAGCGGCATCCTTTGCCATCCTGGGCCCGGTTTTTACTGTAATTACCAACTGTCATTGCCTGCTGTGATCCAAGTCATTTAGCCGAAAGCTTTTACGTTAATTGGCATAATTAAGTGCTAAAGAATTACTTCGGCCTAGTCCTTCCAGAGGATTTTCCTTGAGCTGACCTGTTAATCAGTTTACACCTAAGAAAGGGGGTGCACAAACAGATCTGGTTGCAAACAAACACTTTCTGGCCGGCGTTTGGAAAGCTGCAATGACTTTGATACTAATCTACGTGGATACTGCAGCTCATGAACACTGCTATACTTAGCATTAGTCTAATGTGAACAGTGATGAATCACTGCTATCCCCAGGAGGAAATAGCATTCAGGATTTACTGCAGCACATTAGGTTAACTATGGCTCTATAACCAAACACCCACACTTTGACATCACACAGGCGATGATACGCATCACTGACGCAAGCACTGACAGGATCAGACACAAAGGCCACAGCAGCTGAAACAATAGAGCGCACAGCTGACGTAGCAGCACACCCCTCTAACACTGATGAGCTGCAGTAAATCAATAGTCCCAGATGCCACAAACAGTTGCACCACTCTGTCTTTTACTTAAGGACTAAGACTTCAAAGTTTTATTTTGGACTTCCAACAGCTACAACTAATTACAAAAATCAGTAACAACAACCACCACCAATGGGTCTACATTTGTCTTGTAAACTGTGTCTGGAAAATGCTTCCAAATTAGTACTTCACATAAACATCAGCAGCTTTACACGTACTAGGTGCAACATAATAAAAGCAAGCAATAAGAAAAAAGAGAAGCAAGCACAGAACTTACTGTCAGGCCTGAGCTGGGGAAGAGGCACAGGAAGGAACTGTGAATGCTGCAAGGACACAGGCAATCAGAAGACTTCAGCTTGCAATGCTGTCAATTTAATATATTCCTTATGCTCTGAATTCACCCTGACAAAACAATCCCTTCCCTTCCCCCATCCATCTGTCTACTTTTGCCAACAAGGCTGGGGAACAGCAGCTGACAAAGCAGCAACATCAATTAAAATATATTAATTGGCTAAAAATAATCATAATTAAAAAAATCTATCAGCAGGCAGCAGGCTGGCAAACACAAGGAAACACTGAAGATAAAACATTATCATAGTTGCTTTCAAAAGCAGAGGGGAAAAGCATCAGTTTCATCCACACAGACTTTGGAATAATGGATAAAAGAACAGAAAACTATGAAGCCTAACTCCAATATTTCTAAAGATTACATCCTAATAAGATCCTGATCTTTCCCATGAAACCACACATACATATTCAGCAGAGAAAAAAAAAAAGGATGTGAAATCCCTTCCCATAGGCAAAGTGCAGAGATGACAGGTTCCTATAGCACTTTATCATGAATATAGCTATCAGTTTTCTTTTATAATGGCCTCATGTACTTTCAAAGGAAAAAGGTGACAATGGTTTCTATGTTCAAATGTTAAATGTACTTTTACTTCACCTGTTTCTAAACAATGACCATGGTGCAATTTTGTGATTAAAAAAAGATTGCAAGTCCATGCCTTTGAACGGTGCAAACTTCACAACACACAGTTACACTTGGGAGCTTGCATAAAGATGATTGTAGTTGTTTGAGATACTCCAATAATAAGAGTTTTTATACGTACTTTCTGAAGCAATTGTGTGGCGCAGTGACCAACTCTATCCTACTTTCTTAAAAAAAAAAGTACTGATGATTCAAAGCTGTTAATGTGGAAATACAACACACACTTTGTACTGTGCATCCTAGACTGTTAAATTGCTCTGTTAAGTTTGCCAGTTTAGGGTAATGATTTAGTAACTATGTGGAAGAGTTAAGTCAAAAAATTGTTCTTTCCCCCATAGCCTCTCAATTTAAATATCAGGTGAACCACAAATCACTGCATTTCAAAGGAAGTAAAATGTGATATACCATTCTTAATACGGAGAAGCTTTGATAAAAATGTTTTTATTCTTAGCAAGAAAAATAATCTGCACTCATTCTAATCTAACTGCATTGCATATTTGCTGAGCTTTTTCTTCAGGGACAGCCTAATTTCCTAGTACCAATGCTGAGCAGTACTGACGCGACTTTTTCAGAATAATAACTTAATATTTGTGCATACTGCTTAATCATGTTCCATTTGATTCACAACATTCAGAATAAACTATTATTTAATCATCTAACAGTTGTTACCACTAGAATTTATGTTTTTCTAACCAGGTGGTTTTGTTTTTTATCCCCATATAACACAGCAGACCAGGTAGTTAAAAAGTTAAGCACTGCTACTGACAGCTACTTGTGGTTAAGAGGTGAAAAGCACAACTGAGTCTCAGTAGTTGGCAGTCCTTGGTGTGTAGACAGCGGCTTCTACAAAAGCATGTGTTGATCCAGAGAACACAGATCTTGGAAGGAACAAGCATTAACTTCAACTTCCTTGCCACCCACCACCACCTGCTTGTGCAAAGAATGAAATTACATAATATAATTACTTGTAAAGGACTTTTCAGCATCCTGATATTCAACTTATTACACTACTGAGTTATTTTTTTCTGTGCACACCTACCTAGGTACATTGCCTTAAAACCAGAATGCAAAATTATCTGGCACATTCTGCTGTTGCAGACCTGGCATTCAGAGAAGTTCCCCTTCCTTTGTGCAGATTTCTTAATATTCCCCCTCCCCAAATTACTATACATACATACACACGTGTATGTGTGTATATATATATACATACAAACTATGAATTGAATATGATTTATTGAATATTACCCATACAAATATAATGTATTGATTAAGCAAAACATTGGCATTCATGCAAGTGCTGAAACAATTTTACCAAATTCTAGGGTAAGGTATTTTAAAAGTATGGATAAGAGAGAAGACTCAGTGGATTTAAAAAAAAAATCTGATTGAGCAAACTGGGATTATTACAACACATATAGTGTCAGAAACCCTAGCAAAAAATTAGTATCAGAAAAGGCTGCCAAGAGAAAATTAGGTGACCAACTCAAATTTTTAATTCTATTCAAGGCAGACATTAAAGATGTACTACTCCGAGTCCCTGGAGTCTACTAATAACAAGTACTTTCATTTGAAAACCTTCAAGTTGTTTAGATTTCAAGCTAATTATATAAATAAATACAATGTCCATTTAAAATAAAATCAAAGCAGAATAAAAATTATTACAATTATAAGCAGCTGAAATCCTTCTAGTATATAAAATAAATACAAAACACATCTTTCTTTAAAGGAACCAATTTGGGAGTGGTCATTCCTAACTAGAAAACATAAAAAGAAGTTAGTAGGACATGAATTGTTTCAGCTTTCCAGAAACCCCATAATCCAGTATTCTACATGATAAGCCAGAAAGATGGAAAAATACATAAATCTAGAATTACATTGACTCCGCAATTGGAGTTCTAGAGTACAAAAACAGGGCTAAATCTTGTTCTTAGTATTAGGTAAAAAGTTAATGACAACTGCTGTTTTTTAAAAAACCCTCACACTCAACAGCTCTGCCTCACTGAAATTTTACTCTCTTAGATGCAATTCCCTGTAGTAGGTGAGTTTGCTGTTCTGGTCAGATAAAAAGATCATCTCTAACAATACAAAGCAATGGAAAGAGTTCAGTCCTACAGGACTGCCTCTCTTCACACTCACTGCATACAATTATTTTTATGCCTACATTTGAGGGGTTCACTTGAGTCCACTAACCAAGTTTTAGCAAGACTGCAGTTCCACAAAGAAATGTTCATGTAGGTTTCTAAATCACGAAATAAATTTTGAAGTAACAGTTTATTACACAGTTTTGTTTCAAATCATGAGTGGAGAAAACAATCCCTGAAGCTGACAATTCAAAAGATGACATTTGCAATGTGAAATCCTTCTGTCATGACACAAACAGTAGGGAAGAAGCCCCAGGCAAATTATACAGAATCACATGACAAAAGAGAGACATAAGACCAAATTGAAAACATCTGATGTCACACACCTTACACTTTGCAGCATCTAAACCAAACACTTGGCCTCACCAGGATGATTCACTGGCTACCTCCAGAGGACAACTCTCTGCACATTTATCAGGGAGTCACCTCATACTGAATGACACAAATCATTAAGCACAAACCATGTGCCCTCAAGCAGATCTATGGTTCAGGCCTGCTCTAGTCGCTCTTCTGTCCAATTTCAGTAGAGTACATCGAGTTTTCTCAGAGTGGATTCCTACTGTCAGAAAAAGGATTCCTACTGTTCAGTTAGTAGGTAGGCTGAATTCTGTGCTATGCTCAAGCAGACTAACCCCACAGCTTGCTCCTGCCTAGGAGAGTGCTATGAACACCGGACCATGGAATAATCAGGTCACCTCTGCTGAAGATGGACAACTAGAAAGTGGAATGGAACACGCTTAATTCCTTTAATCCAAGAGCTTCTAAATGGAAAATACAGAGTAAGCCTTTAAAACAGGAACCAGAACCCAAGACTTCATCTAAATTATTCAGTAATTCCCATTACATCGACAAAAAAAGGCAGCTTGCTCTCCCATGTATTTTCCCTCTGAAATCTTTTTTTGAGGTGAAGATGCCCATCTCTAAAAGACAACACAGAGAAAAGTTTAACTTAGAGTATCCCAGAGCCTCATGGCTAAGGGACTCTGCTGGAATTGGGGAGCTACAAGTTCAGATTCTTTGGTGCTTGTAAAACTCAGATCTCTTCGGTTATGGGTGAGTGCCGTAACCAACTTCCTGCTGCTGATTGCGTTTGCGATCATATAGCCCAAGTAAACACACAGCCTTTCTTTATGGAGAGACAGAAAGGCAACTTTTATATACTGTCTCTATACTGTCTCTGTCTCTGACGTCTGGCTTCTGACTGCCCCTGCAGCTTTATGTTTTGTACAATTACAGGCATATAGGGAATTCCATGGTCAAAACACGACAAGCAATGGATTCAGTTTGCTTGCTAGGATTAGATCCTGATTCAATGGGTGAGACTTCTGCAGCTAAATCTAAGTTACAGCTAACGTGGAATCAAACATCCTGAACGTGACCCCTTGCACAGTTCTTTCAACAGACATACTTTTCTGTCTTTTCTCTGTTCTCTTTTCTGTCTTTTCACTATTAACAAGAAAAGCCTATCAATGCAGCTACAATAGAGGAAGACAGTGGAAATAAAAGTTGACTAAAAAACTACTGTTTTTGAAAATTCCTAACATTGCAACTGACATGATAAATACTTCACCATTTAGATTAAGATTTCTGGTTCTGCTAATGACCTAAAGTCCATACAAAAGAATTTTCCTGTTTAAAAACTTTGCAGAAATTTGATCCTGAATTAATTAACCCCAAATCAGAGTACACATAAAAAAAGCACTGATATTCTTAGTCCAACTTAGCAACATAGAAAGGCGCCATGCTTACTATAAACACCTGCAGCCTCTTCTGTAGTGAAATGTTTCCACTAGCACACAAATCACTGAATACTATCAACCAATTCCCACTGCAAACCTCACATTTTACTATTGAAAGTGATTTGAAAGTGTTTTTCAGGATCTGTGTTAGCTAAAAAAAAAACAAAAAAATCTTAGGCTAACTAATAAAGACTTTTTAAAATTGTATTCACATCTTTTAAATTGTTATAGCATTTGAAATTTAAAATTTGGTCTTCTTGGTGTTTTCTGTGACAAAAGCTCCTTGATTCTCCACAATGAGCCATTTACAGATCCCTTCAACATGGAATTATTTTCTCCAAATCTCAAACAATTTACCACCAGGGGAAGTATGTAAGCTCGAGTATTAAGTGTGTCTATGACAAAGATTTTTGTTGATAAAAAGCTTTCAACATTGTTAATTAATACGTCCAGAAAGAAAGTTATCTGGAAAAGCAGTAAGAAGGGACCAGACACAAAGATAAGCCTATACAATTGCAGTGTTCTCTTCAAATTCAATTTGCTCTGTAACCAAATATGTTTTAGTAGGTAACATACCCACTGCTTCAGCAACCAAAATTAACTTGCAGCCAGAAAGAACTATGTTAGGAATCTATGCACCTGTGCCAAACAAGAGGCCAGGGATGAAACAACTAAGACTCAAACATACAAAAGCTGTCATTCCAAATGAGAAGAAAGGAAAAAAGACAGATGCATACAGTGGAGTTCCTTACCATACATTATGTATGCATCAATATATCCCTCTATTAAGAAGCCTAGATGAGAAAATTGCTTAATAGCTGGAAAGTAAATGTGTCCTTTGTGCAGAAACCTTTTCATTGCTTCGCTACTGCCTGGATGCAGGAGATCTGTATTATCCGTTGCTGGACCGTGAGGGCTCATGAATCAAGTCTATTCACCTGCAGTTGCAGTTTTATTCCTCTCCCCCACTATCATACATCAAGATCCATCATAAATGGATTCTACAAAAAAGCATGAAGATCAATTTTAAAACAGTTCTTTTACCCATACGTCTCCCACTGGACCGCTGTTCTAGAGCACTACTCATCTACATAGCCAGAAGGTTTCTTGTAATTAGACAAAAGTCATTTCACAACTATTTGACAGCCACTAGCTCTGGTATTCATTTTTCTTTTTTTTTTTAAATCCCTAGCAAAACTAATTTTTAGCCAAACAAACCAAGCTCTTTTACTTTCTGTTTATATTAATTTTCCTGAGCATCCTAATAATTCTTTTTCACAACACCTGGAATCAGCTTCATTTATTCTTTTGTAAACATGAGTTATCAAATTACAGTTGAAGTCTCAGCAGAATCCTGTAAAATGCTACCTAACATCCCAAACTATAATAGCAACAACTGCCCTGATGCATTTTATGATCACAGTAACCGTTACAGATACATTATACTGGAGATAAGTTTTATCCTTTGAGTTAAACAGCTTGCCTGCTTCTTCCTCCTCCTCAAGTTTCAAGTGAGGAGATCCCCATCTATGCATCCCTGTTAATCTTATGCACAACTCTGCATTGTATATAACTGCATTTCACCCAGTTCAGTGGCACCATTCAAACAACACTCTTTTAGACAATTAATACATGTTCTTGTTGATCTTTTGCCATTTCTGGAATACAGATTTCCTATGCCATTAGAGTTGTCTGGATGACCAATTTTTCTGAAACATCAAGTATTTCTGGAATACCTCACTAGCTGAAAGATACTCGAGTGCATTGGTTATTGAGTGATTAAGAAAGGACATATTTACATCCTAGGCTATCTGTGCATCATGCTTTAGCATTCAATCCTTTCCTATTTCATCCAGTATTTAGAACTTTAAAAAAAAATAGGGAAGGTTGTATTTACTCTGTTGAAGCTCTCTTGAGATAGTGATCAAAAAACATTCTGTGCTACGCTTTCACAAGGAGGTATGCAGGTATCTGGCCTCAAGACTCCTGGATACCTGCAATTCTTTACACCTGCATTCTCTAGTCCTTCTATCTACTTTCACTGGCCTTCATATCCCCTAAAGCTAGATCCTACACAGATATAACCTTACCCAACATTAAGTCTCTTTTTCTCTGTGGCATGTTCCCAGGCACTTCAGACCTCTGTCCAGCTCTCTGAAGCTGCATAGAAACACTTACTTCCAAATGTACTACTTGTCCAGACCCAGCAACATAACAGTGCCATACAAAAAGATGATCCAGCACCATACTTTTACGTGCTTCTGAAAAGAACTCCAAATCCAACACCCTTTTATTTAACTACCGTCACCAACATGAGACCAGATTCTTTCCCATCAAAAATAATGGATACATTTTTCAGTTGAGAGGACAAGGCTCAGTAACTTAGAAAAAGTGACAACACACTGAAATTCACAAACATAATGCACAGTTGGAAAGCTATTATGGACAAGTCAGTACTCTGAATGGCATTTTAAAAACCTGATAGAGGAGGAACTGGAGAAACAACCTACAGATAAGGCTGTGTGGGCATATGAATAGTCTACTATGTGTTACATCTTTGCTGGAAAGGAATGCAAGGAAACTTTAATGTGTATATAGCCGCAATTAAAAGAAAAGATAGGATATTTCAAAGGTATGTTTTCCTCCCGCTGATGCAATCTTCCTTTGCATAAGAACTAGAAGGGTGTAGTAAGCATAAAAATATATCTTTTACAAATATTTAATTGAAAAGACTACATAGATAGCATTTCAGATTTACAACCTCTGTAGGAAAGCACTTGGACCAGAAGTAAAAATCGATCAAACTGTCAATAATCAATCTCAAAACCTCATGCTTCCCAGTCCTCTTGTATCCATCTGCAGTACAAATCAGGGAAATGAGTGGAAGTTAGACTCATACTAGACTCATACTGCATCGCTAATCAGTATTTGTTGATATTCATTCCACTTTTCAGCTCTCTTAGCAGGTGACTTTTAAAACTCATTCATGCTGGAAGAACTTTAACTGGTTCCAGTTGCTCAGACTGCCCTTGTAACTTACTAAATATTTGCACTCATTTATGCATTGTATAGCCACCAGATGCTCTCCAAAACTTGCACTGTCATAAAAATGTCACACTCTAATTGGAGACAGTCACTCTGCTTTCGATCCCAATTCAGAAAAAAATCTCTTGCGGAAAAAAACATAGTTTAGCTTCCAAATTCCCCAAGTGGGCTTTAGGCACTCCAAGGATCTGCCTGCAAGACAGTTTTATTTGTATGTATCATCATTTGAAAAATAAGAGTAAAAAGTCATGTAAGATTTCAGATTAAACTGAATTTAAAAGCTAGGTAAGAGTCAAAGTACCTTTTTTTGTACATCTAACAAAACAAATCTTTGCCTGATCACAAAATAAGAAACAAAATACAATATATGGAAAGCATAACAAAAAGAATAAATGCAAACTTAAGTATGTTTCATGTAATTTTCCAAATCTACCTGCTACTTAAGACCTTTACTGAGATGTCTCTTTGCTGCATAAACCATAAGAATTAACTCTGTCAAGAGTGGTGCCTTTCAATCTTTTCAAGTCTTAAGCAGCTGAGGATGCAACAAACACAGTAGCATTTCACTTTAATACCATCTTTCCAGAGACTATCTTAAAGGCAACTTGTGGGAAAAACAGAGAAAAAGAGAAAGGCTGACAGCTCTCTTTAGACACTTCTTTCTCCTTCTGTTTGTCATCTTCAACTTTCATTCTGATTCATTCTTCATTCTTAGAAGGCTGCAGTATCATTAACTTACATCTCCTGGACCTAACAGTTCTTTGCCTGTCTCTTTCCAGGAATTTGATTGTTTCCACCTGCTTTGGTTGTTTGCTTTGGTTTTTTGGTTTGTTTTGGGAACTGGCTTGCTAAAGCTGTATTTTAGGAATATGGCTTTCCCTACTTTGAGACTTTGTCTTAGTCCACGGTCTTTGTTTGGTACAATCCTTCAATGTTAAATGACCTGTCTGTATTTCATAAGATTTTTCTAGGATTGTTGAAATACTGCATTAGGAAGAGGCCATCATGGGGAATACTCACTACCCCACTCACAGTAACTTACATCTTATTGAAACTACAATTCCACGTTAACTCCTTTTAAGAATTATTATTATAGACTATCAATTTGACATTTATAGCTCTTGCTGCAGCTCTTTCTTCAGCTGCCTTGGAAGGCACATCTGCTCTACTTTTGAATACAACTGTCAAGATCATCCAAGGGAAACACAGTACACACAGTATTTTTGAAAATGGCCCATATATAGGGCACCAAATGGAAAGGATAAGTGAAACTTCTGGAGAATGGGCCATGGGGAAAACAAATTAAGAACAGACAAAGGAGATGAACCATATCCTCACAGCTGATTAATCAAAAGGGAAGCAAAGTGTAGTCAGCTTCTCTAGCAGCTCCAAAACCATTAACCTGAGACCCATCTAAAAGTTATTGGGTGCTGTACAGTCATTTGAAAAAATCTGAGGCTCTTTGGATGGTGTCCTAGGGCATCTGCTCTAGACAACTGTGTTTTCTAGAAGGACAACTGGAAAGCCATTTGAAGTGTAAAAAAGAGCTTCTCTTTGGCAAAAAGAAACAAGAAAGAACAGCACCATATATAGCTGTATTTACGACCAGTGAATTTGGTCCTTCTAACTTTGTTTGAAACCTCATGTGATTACATTGTTTCTTAATGGCTTTAAGTGGCTGAACTTACATAGCTTGTAACTGGTCTTTAACTCGCATTACACGGGAGCGGTTATGTTTGTGCACAGCTAGGCTATATGTTTGTAATGGCCTTGTTATCTTCTGCATCTTCTTTCTTTCCCTCATTTGGATAATAAACTGCTTTAGATGTAAAACAGATTGCTGCATGTCTGCAAAAGGAAGAAGGGGAAAGGAAGTTTTATTACCATGATTTTAAATATAGTTGAAGAATGTCATGATCATGTAAGTCATGCAAGCTGACAAAACCTCAGTCATTTCACAGACAGTCAAAAAAAGACAACTATTAATTTACTATTAATAACACATGCACAGCCGTATCTATCAAGCCATGTGCTGCTGATTTATCCATTAGGGAAAAAAAGCTAACCAAGAACAGAATTAGAAAATCCCCAGATTCAAAGTTGCAACATATAGATACAACATTCTTGTGAGAAAAGTGTACCTGGATGTACGCAGACAACTCAGAAGCCTTGCATGGGCGAAAATTAAGGAAAGGGAGACTAACCTCCTGGTCTCTTCCCACTGCTGCCTTGGCCCTCTGGTTACTCAAGAACTTCTGGCACCAGAGAAAGCATGGAGGCAGAGCAACGTCAGACCCTGTAAACTGCTGGCATGGCTGTGGCAGCCTGGGCATGTATGAGGAACTTGCTCTGCTTTGAGGACCTCTGAAAAAACAACGGCCAGGAGAGTTGCTCCACAACCAGGAAGACTGTTTTCTTTTCCAGTTTGTCTGCCACCCTTCACAACTACCAAGTGGCTGACAGGGGTTCACAAGATAAGGCAGGCATGACTACTTTTTGAAGTACAAATAAGACAAGAGTAAATCAAGTTAATTCAAAGCTATTTCTTATTAACAGTAATTCTGTGGTAAAAGTTTGAATGCTTTGACAGCTACAGCTGTGTGTATGTGTATGGCCAGTCTTCACGAACGAAGATTTTGGGAAAGGTCTTTTACCTTTCAAGCCTGTGCAATGGATTTTTTAGGTGAGACACAGCTTGCGCTGAACTGAGCCCACCCTTTAATCCTAAGGTTCATCTGCCGGGGCCAAGCAAGCTTGGACAATGGCAGTGAGGTCCTCAGGACGTAGGTTTGTTTAGAGTGACCTTCTCATAGATGGATGGCCTCACAGGGCTAACGGGCTCCATCTGCCCAGGGGACCGGGGAATCGAACCTGGGTCGCAGCGGTGAGAGTGCCACATCCTAACCACTAGGCCACCAGGGGTCCCTACAGCTACAGCTATACATCAAGAATTTAGCAATAAAACCTTAATCTCACAGGGTGAACTATAAAGAACTTTCCTGGGGTCTCATATAAAAATCTGTAGCATTTGCCAACAGGTGACCCACCAGCATGTATTCATACTGTACACAGTGGTGAAAGAGAATCTAGCAAAAGTCCTTTATGCACAAAGTTCTAGCCTTTCCATTTTTATGAAACTCAGTACAAAGTCCACTTAAAAACATTAAGTTTGAGTTTCTATAAAATAAAAGTTCCATTTGCTTTTAAATAATCAGATAATGAAATTAAGAAACTTCTTCCTCTATTTAATAAGCAATCTTCATGAATCTTTATTATTTCAATCACCCAGGTTGCATCCAATCAAGATATAGAAAATGCTACCAGTGTAAGTTATGCTAAATGTTAGGACATTAAGTGAAAATACTATGTAAAATGCCTGCATTTCTCATTTTTTATTTAGTTCAAACTGCTAACTGCTTACGTTAGACAAACTTTCTACTTACACTAGAAACCAAGAAGAGATCCTACATAAATTTTCCCCTCTTTTCCTCCCATAAAGCAAGCAATACAGGGCTATTTTTTCCCCATCGACAGCATAGTCAGGCAACAAATCAGACTAATTTTCTGCAATGCCACAGGACTATTATAATATTGCCAGATGCAGGCCTGTCAAGCTTAACATGCTTCATACAAGGCTCATCCAACTGATTCCAGATTCAGGCAATAGCAGCACCTGCATCTCAGCAGTTTAAGTTAATATTTCACAGCCTTGTGAGCTAGACATGCCTGACTAGAGACATGGAAACCAAGTTTTAGGGTTATTCTTAGCTGTAACTTGGGGCTGTCACTCCCTTCTCACCATGCACCTCCAAGTACCAGTACCCTCCATGTAAAACCAGATGTTAGATGCTCACAGAAATGGATGAGCTCAAAGAGGTCAAATGCTTGAAGATAAAGACATTCACTATGCGTACAACTGTGAATCAACACACCCAAATGAGGCATCTTCATGATGTAACCTTATTTATTTCAGCTTATAATAGTCAGGCTTTAGCTCCACAATGGAGACACCTCATTTAGGTATCTATAATTATGTGTTTGCATGCAAGTTAGGACTCTCAACTCCCATTATAGCAAGCGAAGATCTACTTGGTACAGACGGTGGAGCTTGGAGAGCTATTGAGTGCAAACTGATGTCAGCTGAAAAGCACAGAGTGTACTACAGCTAGTGACTAAATCTTCACTAGTTTCAAATGGGAGCTTAGATCCCAGGCCACATATAGAAACATACATTCAGACACCTAAAATTAGATGCCTTCAGTATGCAGCTCAAGAACTGATATTTCAAACAAATGTCTCCAGAACCTTCCTAGAGTCAGGCTGAGTTTGCAGTGTGGAGCATAGCAGGGAAGGTTAACTGATCTGTATATACAAGAAAATCAAAGAGGAAAAGGAGAACCTGACAGAACACCTTATGATGAATACAGTATGTTATGAACTCATTCACATCTCAAAATGAAATAAGATAGAAGTTAGAAAAATGTCTAATAGAAGAATGAGAAAACAGCTAAGGCAAAAATGTTATAGATATGTTTTGTCCATATAAAGAAACTGAATCTATTTAACACATTTTAAATAGAAATCAATGGCAGAAAAACTATGTTTTCCCTAAAACACACTACAATCAACATTGTGAAAGACATCTGAATTAACGCCTTTTGTAAAACGCAGAAGAGTTAAGTCTTTGACAATATTTGCACTCTGTTTATCAGTCTAAGGTATAAAAAGAGCAGGTCCTACTTAAAACTATGTCTCCTCTGCAGTCATACTCCCACATAGCTGACCAATACTAAGATTCTTATTATTTTTAGTTTGACTGTAGATACCAAGAAATACAAAAATCTATGAAACAATTATTAAATTGTGTATATTGAAGGCAATTTCCAAACAGAGGTGCTTTAAAGTTAAGTTACTCCTAGACTCAGCTCTGACTCTCTACAGGGACATTCTCAACCAAGAGTTAAGTAGCTGTAAGTCACTGTAGCTTGCTGTGACCCCATACTTTCAGTTGACTTGTCTTAGCTTCCCTCAATGCCTCTTATGAAGGCCCTCTGAATACTTCCGATGGAGATCCTAAAATTAATATATAGAAGAGGATGTTAATCTAAGTATCCATATCCAGTTTCAGCCTCACAGAACATGTTCAGTCTTCTACAGCGTTGACACAGAAGGAATGGAGAAGACAACTGAGATTATTTACCATTTAGGGTGGGGTTGTTTTGAGGTGTTTTTTTTAAATGAACTGATGTATAAAAGTTTGTATCTGTGTTTTCAGAAGGCTACAGTGGAGAAAAGCAGCAAAGTATCATTGAAGACGAAAAGGAAGGCAAACTAACTTACACATGTCATCATGCAACATTTCAGTTGAAATGAGAAACAAGTAAATGGAAACAAGGATAAAGAACTAGTTTCTTTTTGGGCTACAGAAAGAAAAGAAAGATTACCTAGAGCAGCTTCCCTGGGTGGCTTCAGTAAGCTATTCTTAACAGGAGCAGGTAAACTGAAGACTAGAACTTTGTAATACACATCCAGGTTTACTTGTAAGGAGTTCATTATCCAGGTTCTTAAGCTACCTAGAAGACTAGAGATGCTCAAAGAGACAACTCCTGTTACCAGTGTTACATTGCTTTTGCTAGTTTGTTCCATTACTAGAGAGCTGTGTATTTAAATAAACACTCTTTTATTCTAAACTTAGCCCAGTGCTAAAGTGGATACCAAGTAATTTAACAAACAAGATATGGTGTTTCTAGAGGTGATGTCACCCTTAACATCAACATATAGGATCACTACTTCAGTGGCAGGTATCCCTGTACATTCTAAAATCACCACAGAATGACCGCACATAATTCCTCCATTTAACACAGTGGTTTAGTATTTGATAATAAGCAGTGGTGGTCTTGTGAGAGAATCATTTCCCAATGACCATTAGCAACTAACAAAGTCCCTTCTGAGGGGTCTGTGGCAACTTGTACAAAATTTAGGACAGTCTTTAACAACCTCCAATATTAATATATTAGTTTTAAATAAAACTCAACACTAAAGCACCAGATGATATGAGAACAAGATAAAACTAGGGTTTTTTTTGGTTCAAATATACTTAAATAGCAGCTTGGATTTCAAGATGTTCAGTTTGGCTGCTCAAATGCTATCTGTAAACAATCAAAACCACACAAAACCCGACAGCAGAAAACAGCAGATGATAGATTAAGAGCAGCCCTGCAGAGGACTTGGGGATACTGGTGGATAAAAACTAGACACAAGCTGACAATGTGTACTTGCAGCCCAGAAATCCAATCATACCCTGGGCTGCATCAGTAGCACCATGGCCAGCAGGTTGAGGGAGGTGATTCTGCCCCTCTGCTCTGCTCTTGCGAGACCCTCCCTGGAGTACTGGGTTCCTCAGCACAAGACAGACATGGATTGTTGGAGCAGGTCCACAGGAGGGCCACAAAAACGGCTGGAAGGCTGGAGCACCTCTCCTATGAAGACAGGTTGAGAGAGTTGGGGTTTTTCAGCCTGGAGAACAGAAGGTACTGGGAATACCTTAATGCCGCCTTTGAATATATAAAGGGGGGTTAAAAAATAGACGGGGAAAAACTTTTTACCAGGGCCTGTTGTTACAGGCCAAGGGGCAATGGTTTTAAACTGAGAGTAGATCAGATATAAGAAAGAAACTTTTATGAGGGTGGTGAGGCACTGGCACAGGTTGCCCAGAGAAGCTGTGGATGCCCCATCCCTGACAGTGTCCGAGGCCACACTGGATGGAGCACTGAGAAACTTGGTCTAGTGAAAGGTGCCCCTGCCCATGTCAAGTTTGAACTAGATGACCTTCGAAGGTCCCTTCCAACCCAAACCATTCTATGATTCTCTAACAGCTTTATTCACACAATATTCTGGATAATGGGCAGGTTTGGTGTTGCAAAGCTGAAGTTAATCTTAGAATCAATTAAAGTTTGTGTTTCACTACTGCAGTCTCAGAATTGATGTATCTTCTTCTCCTCTTGGCTTCCTTGAAAACACTTTTCAGAAGTATTGCATTTCTTATTTCAAGAGAAAAAATTAGGTTAAGCTTGCTTAACTTTCATCCCAGAAGCTAACCTTAATACTGATACTTCATTTAATTTCAAAGCATGGAGTATTTATGACTCATTCTAATTTACATAAGTCTTCTTATTCTATTATGAAAATGGCAATTTTCCTTTGCAGAGACATATAGAACATGGTCTCTCTTATTATGTCAAGTAACATTTAATAGCCTTTAGCTGTAACTTGGGATTGTCATAAAATGTGCTCAAGATGAGTCATCTTCATTCATTTATTCTGCAATAGGAAGAATTCATGAATGAGTGATCTGCAGTAATTCACTTCTACAAAGAGAGCCCATTCATACATTTCAAACCTGGTTTTCTGAATCACTGTAATGTAGCTGATTATTTCATTTTAACAGAAGAAAATCCTGGCTTAAGGAAGGTTTCCACAAAAGTCTGTGTATTTCTAGAATGTGAGAAAATTTTCATAAATTTAAAAGAGCTCTTTTGAAAATAAACATTTTGGTCTAACACATGGATACATAGATGTCTTCCTATCTATCTAGCAAGAAAAACACAGAGTTTTTCTCAAGTTAGAGACTGACAAATGGCTTAAATTGAAGTTGCATCAAGGGGGAGTAGAAGTCATCGCTATCAGACAAATCACTATGCAGGCAAAATAAATCTTTAATAAAATCAGAAAAAATGGCCATTGGCACTCAGAAGTGCTCATTCAAAGCTGTATTTAGGTCAAAATACACACAACATAAAAACAACTATGATCCAATTGTGTTAACAACAGAAATATAAAGTAATCACGCTTCTTATTCCACAGAAATAAAGAATAAAATACACACATATAAGTCATCAAAACTCCACCAAAATAAAGTAATAGGATTCACTAAGGATAAAAGGTGCCTTAACCATCACTGCTTGCTCTTTTGCCATCCTTAGAGAGTTCAAACCTGGAAATATTCTTAGGTGCATTTTCACCCCATCTTAACTCCCATGGAAGAGGCCCACATTAAGAAGCCACTTCTTTACTCGCTTAATGTAGTTCCAAAACAGTCAAGGCTTTACAGATCATCTGAGAGCTATACCAGCAAACAGATGGTAAGTCAATACAAAGACCTGTATGTAAATGCAGCATTTTATTCAGAAGTGTGGCTCACAGAAAATGCATTGTTTGCTTCTCCATTAATTAGTGCTTTAAGTTTTCATTACTTCATTGATCCAAGGACAGCTCTAAACAGTCACTTTAGTCACACCTCTCTTTTCTCCTGAAGAGACACTGACTCATTATTTTCAGGTTGAGAAGTTCTATCCTATGTATAGTGTAGCCAAAGCAAGGATAGTTCTCTTTACAAATAGAATATCTGACAAGAGCAGCACAAAGATTGACGGAGCATCTCAATGTTTCCAACAGACAAATATATGATGCAAGATAATACAATTAACATTATGGTTAGATTTATTAACAATTCACATTGACTTCAGCAGAAAGCACAATCTCAAGGGGAACTGACCAGCAACCAAGCACAAGAGAGATCCAGAATTATCCAAGGAAGCGAGACTTACCAAATCGTCCAAACTAATGTATCTGGTTGTCTGCGCTTCTATTGGGAATCCAGAAGCAGCTCACTACTTCTCAACTTCCAAGCTCTCATTTTAGCACTACACTTACATAATTTCAATTTTATATATAGTACATTCATGATAAAGCTGCATATGCACTTTTGCAGAGACTTTTAAATTAATACATTCAGAAAAGGGTATAAAGATGGGTAAATATTTACAGGAAAAACTAGATTTGAAAAGTTTTAAGAAACATTATAATGACTAAATTAACTTCCCACTGATTGCGTCTCCACTAAATTTCAGTCACCTTGGTCTTCTTCATGCCTTTTTTAAGATAAGCATCTGTGTACATTTATCCAAACCATTCTCATTATATATTTCTGCATCTTTAACTTCAATTTCACCTAATAACTGAGTGCATACAATGAAGAAACAACCAAGGAACTAATGCGAGCTTTTTTTCTTTAGAGACAATGCAATAGACTCCTGCAGTTGTAACTCATTTTGCAGACTGATCATTCATTTTGTAGACAAGTCAAGGGCAAACCATGTTCGAGAAGTTGTAGCGGAACAAAAATGACCACCAATACCAAGTTACTCTCTACAGCTTACACCATCTGAAATTGTTCACTTTATACAAAACTCTACACAGAAAACAGGACAGTAGACACTCCTCATTACTTGCAATACATACAATGAAAAAAGCTACAGCATCAATTACTAAGGGAATTTTTTCTTTAAGCCAACAAACCAAAAGGTGGAAAGATCCATCGGCATAGCACTCAAAACACAGAAATGTCTCAAGAGTGGCAAGAATAGACCAGAAAAGCAATATTCACAAGATCATGTGCAACTCAGATTCTGTACCAAGATTAGTGAATGTACAGATATGAAAAAAACTTTATGCCCCCTATTTAACCACTAAGTATAAGCCACAATTTCATCTCCAGGAAGGAGGAAGGACAAGGAGAATGTCTGTGTGACAAGAGGTTTGCAAAAGCTTTGGAACTGATCTGGGAGGTAGGTTTCTAGACTGCCACTAGCACCTTTCAGGAAAGTTGTAAATACTGTACCTCAGCTTACACTTAGTGAGTCCCAGGAACAACTGCCTAATAACTACTCATGCTCACTTTCATATTTAAAGCATGAAGAAATCCACAGCTGAATCAAATCACAATGGTGAGCTGCCTCCTCGGAAAGCAAGCAGGACTAGGCAAGGATAAAAGCTGTACCATGAAAGGTTAGAGTGTACCTATAAAGATATGATCTGAATATTTTTGCAGTTCATTAAACACTTCCTGCTTTGAAGATGATCATGCAAGGAAAGTGTCCATTAATTCCCCACCACTAAGCCCATTTGATAACTAAAAATCAGAAGCAAACATGCAATACATGGCACTCTTCTCAGTATTTTGTGCAATAGAAACAAAATACATCTTATCTGTTCTTTAACTTGAATTGCAAGACAAAATTCACTATGTTCCCCTCAGGTACTGCCAAGTAATTATTACATACCATGTTTCAAATAAGCCCTATAGAACCATGAGCTGCAGCACTGATTCATTTGTGGCTCAAAGGATGCAACAATACCATGCAATCAGCACAAAGTTTTGAAATATGGCATTAACAGATGTGTAAACTTCAAGAACTGTCAATATAAACCTAATCACGATTCAAGGCCTCCTTTTAATAGGTTATTTTGTAGCCAAAGGACCTGCCTATGACACTGGAAACCAGACCTTTTGATTCTTCTCAGATTGGAGAGAAGAGGGAAAGGAGATGAAAATACTTGTTTCAAATTCCCAGAACAGTACCTGTTGAAGCTGGGCCAACATTCAGAAAAAAAAGAAGGCAGGATTCACTGGCCCAGAAGACAGCGAGCAAAAATTTGACCCCATAGCTGAACCTGTGGATACTCTCTTAACACAGTAAAATGGTATTCTAAACAGCAATAGCTGACTGCTCATTTCTTGTGGTACCTCTTGTAGAGATGCTTAACTGGTAGCTACTGACATTCAGAGTAGAAAACAATACCCAAACTGACCATTGCATAAGGGGTGCTACGCTCAGATGAAGCATTTGTATTTTGAAGCTGCACTTGCTAGAACTCAGAAATAACACAATTTGGCCCACAGAGATGAGAAACTAGTAGTGGGAAACAATGTCCACATGACAGCTAAAAATTAAAAAAAAAAAATCCTCCTCAAACCATATTAACAACTGTAGCTTTTGATTTGAGGTCTGTGCAATAAATGAGGTTAGTCAGAAGTTGCTATAACAGCATTTCCCTGTTTGCTTTGCAAGCTGAAAATGTTCCCCCCCCTTCCCCTCCCCAAGAAATTTAATTTCATCTAATATAGGGAAAAGTACTTTGTTTATGGTAGGGAAATCTAAATCCAATGATGCTTAGCATAAAATATTTTAGGTCTTTAAACAGCTCTTGTATTTAAAATAAGTTCTGTCAGTCTTTTACTTTCAACACCACAAGTTGCCTTTTATTAATCCTGATTCAGACTCAGGAAATGTTAAAATAAATTTATCAGCTTTACCTGTAATGCACTGATACTGTCCATCTTCTCTTCTTATTGTAAATGTTTCCCCTGGATTAACTTGCACAAGAATAACCTTAAAAATAAAAGAGTGTTTACAACCATTACATAGGAATATGTTACAGAAGTCTGGTACGTGCAAAAAAAAAAGAAAAAAAAAGTTTTACTGGGAAAAAAACATTTTTTTTCCAGTTAGTAAATACATTATTTTTCACTTCACACTGCTTGCTGCCTTCATCCCACAGAGAAAGAGATAAGAGCAAGAACAGCACAGATATTTTTAAACAAACATTTTTCAAAGAAGGAGAGAATAACAAGTAAAACAGTACCTGTACAAATTTTATTTTCTCAACTGCTTAGTATAATTAAAAAGCTATTTGTACAGCTTAAATTATTTCAACAAATTGCATTAACTTCAACATTAATCAAACCATTACATAAACTTCCAGAAAGAAGCCTAGAATTCCCAATGTTTGAATTTTCATCAGCCACCCAACAAACAGCTTTCAACATACGGAAAATACTGTGTCATTTCCTTCTTTACACGACCCAAGCACGTTTGTGCATTCATTAACGATAAAACACTATTAGAAGTCATGACAAAGTAAGTGCACCAGATGCCCAGCATGAAACAATATGTATAATTTTATTTGTGGAAAGCTGGTTATCCTAATTTTGTAAACCCAAGCAATGCAGAAATGACAGCAAAGTACACTTATCAGCCAAAATAAACAGAGGAAGTCTGACGTACCAAAGAAGAAGCCTGTTACCATTTTAGCTTTCTGTATTCTTATTTGAATCCTGCCATTCTGTGAGAAAAAAGCTTGTAAACATGAAACACTTAGCTAAAATTATGAACAAAGGAGGGGGGAAAAAGCAGAAGAGCAGGTGCATTTCATAATTTCTGGTCACATTTTTCTTCAGTCTTGCTTGCACATGTCTAAATGGAGCCTATGTCCTCCTCCTCGTACGAATCAGACACCGACAAATCCTTATAAACACGACTCTTGAGCATTATGGCCAAAAATTTACTTTGTTAAATTGCTAAAAGAAAATAAAATTTGTCATGTTTACAAAAACAAACAAACAAACAAAACCAAAACAAACCAGGAAACTTGAGTGTTACTCATTTTAGGATACCAGAGAGAAATGAAAGGGAGAAAAGAGAAGGCAGAAATCACATGAATTCTTCCCCTTCTGGTAGAGCAATTTCACAAATTAATGAAAAGATGGCAAGTTCTACTCTAACATAGCTGCAACTTTGATGAAATATGTTAGACATTCACATTTTCAAGCTCAGACTGTGTGACTCAACACCGATTTAGCTCAGCTTTGAGCATGCACTTAAAACCCACTATTTTTAGTTGTTTCACATGTTTTTTCCAGCAGTTTTAGGCTCTTTGAGAAGAAACAATGAACTATATCACTATTTACATTTTATCATGTTAATAAATTTTCCAGATCTTCTGAAGTGTGACCCAATATAAAATTATAACTAAGAGTTAGCATTCATAATATAATCTAAACTTAGGAACAAGATGTTTTTAGTAATGAACTTCAAATAAGACTTAAAGGTCTTCAGAAAATATTGTATTGCTAGAGTTTATTCAGAAGAGTTTTACGGTAGCTTTTTAACAACTGGCTATCATCACCTTCGGAATGTGACAAAGGAGAGAAATAGGAGTGGATGAGTTCTTACAATTTCTTTTTCAGATTCCCCAAGCAGGCATAGCTTTTCAAAGAGACATTTCATTGATGTACTCTCCCTTCTCTGCTACAACCGAAAGTTTGAGTTTGAAATTTAGACTGGAATAAAAGCACCTAAAAGCTTCACAGTACATGAGAGTGTCTTTCCATCTGTTATGTGTGGGCTGGATACCTGCCTTTGCCCAAGTCTTTTGGCTGATTTAGATACCCAAACTCCCGGGAAGTGCCATTCTGGCTGCAGCTGATGTGCCAATCTGTACCATTTTCAGCTCAATATTCTTTGCCTCCATCATATGAAACATGAGAAGCAGAAAAGCTTTAGGACAATCGCTGGTCCTTGATGCCTGCTTTTAAAGTAACAGGGAATGGGGGTTGACTGGTATTCCCATTTTATTCCCATTTTTTCTGTGGGAGTGCCTAAGATTGGTAATCTGGGTAATAATAGAATCATAGAATCAGATGGGTTGGAAAGGACCTCTGAGATCAAGTCCAACCCTTGATCCACTACCGCTGTGGTTACTAGACCATGGCAATAAGTGCCACATCCAGTCTCATCTTAAAAACCTCCAGGGACGGAGAATCCACCACTTCCCTGGGCAGCCCATTCCAATGCCTGATTACCATCTCCGTAAAGAATTTCTTCCAAATATCCAACCTAAATCTCCCCTGGCACAGCTTAAGACCATGCCCTGTTGTCTTAATGTTGTCTCGGGGACCTGTTGGCTCTCCTCCTCCACACCTCTTGCTGCAGGACATCCAAACCGGAGGCTCCAGCCAGCAGAGTGGATCTGAGCGTGGGAATACGCATGCTGGCCCTGTTGCAGCAAGTGGGGCCGATGCCTCCTGGGTTTGTTTTAAAAGCAGCTTCTCCTGTGTGAGAATCTTTGTTGTTCACTTCACAGCTGGTCTGAGAAGGTAAAGGCTCAGCCACAGTGTGACAGAGTGAGAGGGGCACTGTTAATGTAGCAGCTGTGCTATGAGGCAACAGGTCTCCTGATGGAGTCCAGCTCCACTCTGACACTCAGGATACCATCAGATTTTCACATCACTGACGACATCTGACTTCCACTCAAAAGGGTGGGGAAACTTACCAATTTAATACAGTTTATTTAGATGAGAGTTCCTGGGAACTGGAAACAGAGTCTTTTTTGTCAAGGGACAATTAGCCTACTTGATCCCTGACTGTGTATTTCACTGGCTCCTGCTTTCAGCCTTGCTTTTATGTTGAGCATTCACATTTGTATTTTACAATTGTTCCAAGACAGGCTGTATTTGTTGCCAAGTGTGCCAAAAGAGATTCTGAATCAGGGCTGAAGTAACTTCAGAAGTTTCAAGAACTGATTGCTTCAACAGTCTTTGTGCCGGGGCAGTGTGTGACCAGCACTGGTTGCTGGACCAGCCTTATCACTGCTGAACCCCATGGAGTGATCACAGCTTTGAGAAAGGCATTTCTGACACCACGTCAGTAGATGTGATTTGAAATAAGAAAAATTAAAGTTATGCACAGAGACAGATTGATACTTTTCTGGTCAGAAGAGGTATTACCAAAGACAGTCACTCACAGGAATTCCCTCTTACCTAATGAAAGAAGGGAAGCAGCACATAATCAAAGATGCAAGAAAATTTCTCCGAAGGAAAGTGTAACATGGGTTTTTCACAGCATCATGTTTTAGGTAAAAAAAATAAAAATCTATGGGTTGCTTGGTATTTATAGCTCATTCATCTTATTCTAAGTAGCTTTGTGCAGGCTTGCATATCCCATCAGCGAACATGCTACTTCATGAACCCTGGCATCAGTGCTTCTGAAAACCAAGGCCTGAGTCTCTCACACTGAATATTGTAGATCTTGATCTCCTTCCTCTTCTGGGCAAAATATTTATGTTGGCTTAAACGGAGTGAAAAGCTTTGGAAAAATCTGATGGTTCAGACTCTCTTCTTATGCTTCAATCATTTTGTGACAAATTCTGTTGCTTTACTCACAGCACCTAAAGACTCATTTCTGATATGTCAGTCTCAGTGGGAGTAACCTTTAACATGGGCACTTTTCAAATGCCATTTCTCTTACTAAATCAACAAAACACTAATTAAGGACTTCTCAAGCTTAACAAAATTATGCGAACTTAGGACACTTGATACAAGTCAAGAATCCTACAAGCACTTTTAAAGCATAACCAACCATAACAGAACTAATAAAATTTAAAAGTGTAATTTCTCAATGCTAACAGAACTTGGACTCAACATGTTTTTGAATCAAAGCATGTTAAGGCATTGCCATTAAGAAATTGGAGTACTAGGTCAAAAACTAGTTCTGTGTCATTTCCACTGGGACTATAAATTGTTTCTTTTAAACAGTTATTTAAAGATGATCCACATGACCTCAATACAGTTCCTGATGAAAAACAGTACAAAATCTCTTTCCAGAGATTAACATATAGGCTGACAATACAAGAGTGCAGCTACACATTTATGCTAAAATATTGCATAAATAAAACACAATGACCAGCCAAATGGCTAAAGTTTGAAAAACCTATAACATCAGTTGCCAAAGACTGTCAGGGTTTAAACAGTAAAATCTCATACTTTTGAATAGTACTTAATTTATTCTACAAAGGCTATTTTAGAAGATAAATCCAAACCAAATGAGCAACATACTAAGCTTTGTAGTAGTTTAATTAAATTGCCCGGATTGGCAAAGACCATCCTCCTAACAAAACTAATCATGCCATACATTAGAAAGCTCAGTATGCTTTTCCTGAAATTGCTGTTTGAACTCAGGCTGTGGCTCAAGACAATCAAGAGCACAGGAAATGTGCTGAAGGTCTGGGGCAGCAGACCAGGTCAGCAGTCCGTCCAGCTCAGCACTTTGACTCTACCGCATCAATTGAGATGCAGTTAAAGGGGAGCAAGTGAACCAGGCCACTTTCTGCAGTCCCATATTGGACTCTGTTATTGTCCATAAGTTTGCCTAAATTTTTGAGTTCACTTACAATTTGAATTGCCTCCACAACTTCCTATGGCAGCAAGTTCCTGAAGTTTACTTTTTTAACATTTTAAAACTATCTCCTACTAATTCCATGTTCCCTAGTTTCTCTACTATGGGATTTGCTGAAAAACAGTTCTGAGAAAATTTCACCCACCTCCTTCAATATTTTTTTAAGCCTTGGCAATTCCCCCCTCCTTGTCCCCAGTCTCTGCAAACTGAGGGGTCCTAATATTTCTGATCTCTCCTAGGAGAACTGCTACATTCCCTTGACTATTCAGTGATACCTAAACGCACATAAGTATTCGGAAAGTAAGCAGTGCTCAGGAACATTCCCAGGTGCTAGAACAGTCACCTGCAATAATGAATAGGCTGATGCCAAGGAACAATCTTCTTCCATATAAAACTGGAAACTATTCCTGAGATCACTCTTACCAGGCAGTTTGCAAGAAAAGATGATTTACTAAAACTGACTGCCTTCATGACACTTAGCCTCAGTTTCCATAAACATTTGGAGCACACTTAAATTACTAATATATAAACAATTCCTGACAGAAGAAGTATTACATTTTGCCTCTTTCAAGGATTAGTTAAGGGACACACTCTGAAGTAGCTTTTAAAATCTCTTCTTCACCTTAAATTACAATTTGAGCTGGTCTGATATGGCAAATACACTCTTAGAATACAATAATTCTTATATAAATTATATAATATTTCTCTCTTCAACAAATTCCAAATTAAAATATAATTTTATTGTAACTCAAGTAGTATAATCACATCCTACAGAGATACATTGACTTGGACATATTACCACCAACAGATATGATAATTTAAAAATAATTGCATCTTAGGATATTCTATATGAATTATTACTACATCCGTGTGAGCAGGGTGGAAAATATTCAGATCTTGCAACTAGAGAATTAACAGAAGTACAAATGTTCAAAGAGGAGAATGCTCAATGTTTTTTATTTTCATTCGGTAATCTCTTCACTATCAGCAAGAGAAACTACAGGATGTTTCTGCAGGCTGAAGCAGGAAAGCAGTTTAATGTTTTTTTCAAAGACTTTGGCTTATTTCTACCACAGAATAAGTGAATTTAATAAAAATGGCTGGAGTCAGAAAAAAACCCTGTAAGACTAAGAATACAAACAACAAAAGGTGGAAGGGAGATCTGTGCAAGGCAGAGCTGCAGCCACCTTGACTCAGAGGGCTGCCTCCAAAGAAAGGAAAAACTTAAGGCCAAATGTTAACACTTATCTCCAAAAAGGTCTAGAAGTAACTTTTATCAGCAAGAAGCAGAGGCTCCTTGAAATACCTTAGAGGTATTTCACTCTGCCAATATGGTCACAGCAGTGTCTTTTAAAAGCAAAACAGCAACAATACAAAACATAGCTAATTTATATTTTACTAATCCTTGTCTTTAGGCATAAGAACACTTTCACAAGCAGCCCAAGATTTTGCTTGTGCCAGACAAATACACAGTTAACGTATTACTTCATTGGAGCACATTGAGGGACAAATGGATTTTAAAACACAGAACTAGTTAATCTTGTTTTGAATATGTTGTTTTGCACACTAATTAAAGCCAAAAATCTCATTAACTCCACCGAAATAACAATTAAAACCAAGCCTTCATTCCGTAAGATATGCACTTCTATAAGCTTCTCTACTTGAACTTCCATCCTTCTAACGCAAGTAGTGATGTACTAGCAGACCGACAGGTTTCAAAACAATTTCAGCTAGCTGACAGGAAAGAAGGGCAGCATCAGACCTGTGGCATCATCATAAATGCATATTTACATTACAACAAGAAGGGAAATGTTCCCCTAGTACTTTCAGTGACAAAAAAAAGGGATAAACTATAAATAGGCTTGCACAATTAATAACTATTCTTCATCATGTGGTTAGTAAGCAAGATGGAAATAAACCTATGGATGTTATTGAGAAGTACCAATATCAAAATCAGATTCATCCTAATAAGGACCCTAGATGAGGTGAAGGACTTGCAGAGCAGGAAAACAAAAGCAGCTTAGGTCTAATCCACAAGGATGTTACTTTACTGTTCTAAGGCAACATCTTTCCATAGCAGAAACTGTAAATACAACTAGAAGTCCAAACTATTTCTGTCACTATGGAGGGAAAAAAATAAAAAGCTGATAACTAAACTATGAAACAACGCAAAGAGCTCTAAAAACTAACTTCATAAAAGATCTCATAGCAAGTTTGACACATTTTTCTTCTTTTGCTCACAACTATACATGTGCAAAAGCAGCTCTCCAAATAAAATGTAAAAAGCTAAAGAACAAAGTTTTCTCTCCAAATAAACACACATGATACAATCAGTCAAAAACTAGTGCCTCGAAATTATTTTGTCATTTCTATCGATTACATATATGCAGTGGACCTTTATTGCTTAGGTTCTAAAAGTTCAAATTTAGTTCAAAGTAAAAAAAAAAAGAGTAACAAAAACCCCAACACCCGAACAACAAATGATTGTGTTTAGAAGTATACTAGATATTCTTTCACACAGATCAAAACAAAACACATTCAGAATTGAGACAGTTGCTAACATTCTCCTCTACTCTGCTCTATAAAGTTATGAAGACCTTTCTAATTTGGGGAAAGTTTTGCAGATCCCATTTGAATAAGGTTTACGGAAGAGAGTCTAATTACCCTTAGCACATAATGATGATATTAAGCATTATACATTCTACAGCCCAGTTCAAATAATACCTGTATTTCTTAAAGGACAAGAGTGACTGAAACAGTTTATAATTCTTCTAAGCTAGCACAAACATCAAGAGAATCAAGTTAGATACAATAAAACCTTATTTACAAGTTTGGTATTCACAGCCACATTTTCAAATCTTTTGTAGCAGGTAACAAACTGTGTTGCCCAAATAAATGCTTTTATACTAAAAGCCTCTCTGTCCACAGAAGAAGTTATTACCTACTCAATATGCAAGAAAATTTAAAAATATTTATTTTTCCTAATACATGCAGGTTTATTTCTAACCAACTAAGTCTTAGGTGAAAGACTGAAACTATAATTTTAGAGTTCCTGGGACATGAAAAAGATTTTTGTATTTGTAATAAAGAAAAAAAAAAATCTATATAAACATCAAGCTCATTCTGTCCAAAATATCTTGGCTTTCAAACACACCCTTCAGTACCAAGGACTATCAGCCTCCTGAAGGGAAAAAGGAAAAGGTTAAGTTTTTTTAATCCTCACTGAGGCTAAAGAAACTGAAATACACTAAATATTTGTGTCATGTGTGAAGTTGCAGGATATGCCCACATGAGAACTGGCACTCTGTTCTCTCCACAGGCTGGCACTGTCTACAGCCACAAAGGCAAGAAAACCAAAGAAACTGGACTGCATTTTAGTGTAAATGAGTATTTTGAATCCTTCTCTCTCCCCAGTCACCCACCACTTCACTCTGAAGGGGAAAGGAACTGAGTGGGTTACTCGATATCTTCCTCTGAAAGAAATTAGTTGTGCTTTGTGAATTTACATGTTTTTCCAGAATGAGTGAAATCTGGGACAAATTTTCCAACCAAGTTAAAAGCCTCTGAATATACGTAACTAGAATGCTAATAGATCTACCACTAAATATATCATAGGGGAAAAAAATCCCCAAAATCCTTTAGCAACAAAGCTGATTCCTAGTCTGTCATACTTATTAAAATACTGACAAATGTGGGGAAGTAAGAAGGGAAAGAGAAGGGTGGGGGGAGTGTGTGTGGGGAAGCTAGAACATGTTACATTAATTTTAGCCATTGCTAAAATTGTATATACAAAATGAAGAAATAAGAGTATGTTACATTACATTACAACTGTGGTTAAAGCACACTCCAATATAACCGCATAGTAAGAGACTGTTCCTGTAAAACAAGAAAGATTACAAGTTGGAGCCAGACAATACTACCGAAAAGCAGAGTTCTGTTTTTTCCCTCATTCTGGAGTGGTTTTGTGGGATGTGTGTGTTTATCGGGGTAGCAGGGAGTTGTTGGTTTTTTTTCCTACAACTTCCTAAAAACCAAAACGGTTAAGTGTTCCAAAATGTTTCCTTGGACATTTAAAACCCTAATTTAAAGAGAAGAAAATCACAAACCATTTCTATACTAGCAGAAACAACATTATTTTCTGAGATGTTTTACTAGGAAATAGGAAAGAGCTTTAGGGTTGCTTTGTTTTGTTTATTATTAATCTGAAAGCATCTATATTTAGCTTTATATGGTTATAGGTGCTGAGTCAGTAGCAAATGATTGTCAGTAAAATCCACAAATAATGGAAAGACTTTACCAAAATCGTATTTCTAAATGCACTATTAATATACATCAACATGGGGATGAAAAAAAAGAAAAAGAGACAGCAGTGGTTTGTCTAAAAATACTGCAACTGAAATCAGCTCAGCAGTACTCAGAAAATTTTTAACCAAAAGAACAAAGGTAAATTAATTTTTGAACATTTTTCAAATTTAGGAAAGCATTTTAGCTAATGCTCTTGGTCATTCTGACTCCAAAAAAATTTAAAACACTGAACCTTTTAAGAGGATGGTACAGCCAAGCTCTTTGGAAGACGTACACTGTATCTTTAAAAGTCTGTCTGCAACAAGATTTAAAAAGGGTGTATTTCTAGAAAAGGGTGAATATAATACAACATAACTTCCAGGCAGAGCCACAGTTATGCTCTGTCATTAGGGCACGTATTCAGAACAATTACATTTTTCTCCACTAATAGCTCCAATCAAGATGTTAATTAGCAACATGCTTTATCTCGCAACCCATTTCAAAAGCCTTAGCACTTTGACTTACTGTTGCTCGCATCCTTTTATTTCTGTCATTCAACTGGTGCTACCACAGTGACAAAGGATGAAGGAGGATTCAACAGTCACCACTCCGGCTGCTCCAATCTGTTCCATTCACTTAATACTGAGGTAATCTTCGGTGATGTGTTGAACACTGCCCCCCCCTTCTTTTAACAGGGCACCTTAACCTAAATGCCACGCTGGAGTATCTCACTTTACCTTCCTCTATAGCTGTACATCCACGAAGCATGTGGAGGCAGGATGTGAAAGGTGGGATCAATTAACAATATAGTCAGCAATACCTACCTCAAGCCTTCCTTCCTATCAAATTAGCCAACGTACAGTGAGCTTCCTGCTGTACACGAATGTATCATGTCACCATAGCAACTAAATCAACAAATAGCTGCTGCAGCATCTGCTTCTGGATCATCTAACGTCAGTCAACAGAAGGTTTGGGTTTAAGAGAACAAAGCTTCCAAATATATGCCATTTTATAACTGCATTTTTAATCTAGCCTCCGATTCCCAGATAGGATATACTAACTCGGAATCAACCAACTTCTGACTTTATAATCTGTGATGCAGCTTATGACTTCATTTTGCAAGTAAGCCAGAAAGAAAGGAGGAAAATAATACTTTGTAATAGAATAAAAAGATACAGCAAGGAAATAATCAATTGGCTTCACAGAGTGTGGTTCAGTGAACATGGAAAATCAAACACAGACTCAAGATGCTCTGCCATGGCTCCAACATGGAATTACTGTGATTTGTAGGTTTGTAACCTCACCTATGCCAGAGTTCCCATTTGTAGGACTAGTACAACAACATTTGTAAGTTCCTACATGCTACTTATCAAAGAATACTGCAAGACTAGAGTGTTGTTATTCATTAGCAGCACCGGAATTGCCAGATGCAATCACATCTGTGGTTGAGCTAAGGTGATGTCAGTTACAAACACACCACAATCGTTTTTCCATTGATTGTGTGTTCAAGATCTGCTTTTTATAACATAACAAGGCTAATGAGGCTATGAACTACTCTTTTCCACAATCAAACCCACTAACGCTTAGAAAACATACTAAATGAAAAAATGCAAAATATCTATGTAACAGGTATTACAGAGAGTATATGATTATTAAATAGGAACATTTGACATCAGTAATAAAAGCTAAATTAAAACAGTACTTTAAATTTTATTTCTGAATTGCCAAAGGCTTGTGAATTTAATGGTGAAAAACATTACTTTCATATAACTCTTTCTTAAAGCCATTTTCATAAGATTTTTCTATCTCCCATCTTCTTTTAGATCTCCTAAAAACTTACTCCCTCCACATTTATGTTGGCTACTAACCAATAAAGAGTTCTGAAAATTTTAGGTTGAGCTTTGTACTATACCACACCAATTCGCAGAAGACTCAGCACACAACATTTCTGTGTTATCTCTAAGGGAAAGTAACGTTAGAATTTTCTTTTTTTCCCTTAAAGTATCTTCTGTTTTTAGTATCAATGACAGATGAAAACGGGCCTCTCACTATTATTTATAGAAGTGTCCTACAGACTTTGATCTTTGTCCAAATAACATGATGCAACAGTCTTAACACTAAAGTTCTAAATATTCTGTTTTCCACAAATTCGAATTTACAGGCTTTCCATGATTACACAGTTCTCTAGCCTAGCATCTGCTAATATTGACTGTAAGGATCTAACTGCTCTATATATGGAGTTTAACACTTTCTCAATGAAGAATAGTAAACATACAGGTAGTGAAGGCCATTAACAAATCCTGGTTTTCAGGACCAGGGAGGAAATCCACACAGAATTAAGTGTTACATAATATGTTATAGTAGCAATTTACATTCTTGGGATTTTTAAAAAACAAATCCAACCCAAACTATTTCAGCTTACACAGATAATAGCAGCATGTTCAAAAAAAGCAAGAGAAAAAAGCCACCTTTTTGGTGACATGCTCCTAAGGCCTGTGTTTTCAGAGGACAGACCAAGCAACTCTTCATCATTTTTCTAAAAGGCAGCTGACAGATAATAAAATCAGCAAACATTTAATCTTTAACTACTGCTATAAGATACTGTCAGCACCACTGAATGTGCTAAGATGACAGAATATCCCTAGAAGCAACTGGAAACGGGGAGATTGGACAGATGACTAGACTGCTCATTGGCAGTGACATTCAAAAACTATAGGTTTCAATTAGCTTTCATTGCTTATTGTAGAAAGGCAGGTTGGAAAGATCCAAGAATTGTTGGGTTTTTTTTATTCTAGCAAATAAATTGGTTTTGCTTATGAAAAGTTTTTTAAATTCTTACTGTACTTGTGTTTATCCCCCTTCTCTTCATGTGGAAGATGATCAGCAGAAAGCTGATCCCTGGGAAGAAGGGCAGGGAAAGATGATTTGGAGCCTTGTTTTATAAGAATACAAAGTTTTCTTATAAGAACCAGTAAAAGATAAATGTTAAAATCTGCATCTAATGTCACTGATAAACATTCAAGACCTCTTAGTGTCCACATACAACAGTATCAATCAATTTATGTTCCATACTGTCTAATTCTTTACTATTGAGAAATACTTATAATTTTCATCTACTTGCTTTTGCTTTATTTGTCTCATCTCTTTTGCATTTTCAGTTCTCACAGCTTGGCTGAGCAAAGTTTTATTTGTCTCATTTACAGCAAACCCAATCTGTTTCAGCAGCACTGACACAGTCTGTGGTTAGCAGATAGTGCACAGAAAATTTGCTTCTTAAAATAATACCACTATTATATCTTTAAATCAGCAAAAGTATAAATGTAAGCAGTGTTTCAAAGAATTTCGATAAAGCAACGGACAAAATTTGTGCTTCAAAGTTTTAAGCTAAGCCTTGTTTACAGGGAATTAGAAGGGAGCAGTGTTAGGGGCAGTCACTGAACTCTAGAACTTTGAGGCCTCTGGTCATGGCCAGGGGTCAGACACATTAACCTCTAAAAATAAAAACTGGAAGACTTCAATCAGATTATTCTCATTTCATGATTTGTTGTTTGAAGGTCACAGGACTTCAGTTTCATAATGCTAAGCAAAAGTGGATGAAGAACAAAACTCATACGGCACAGCAAAGTGGTAGCAAGGGCTAGCTAATACCTTCCAGGGGCTAGTCCCCTCAGTAGGTGTTTTCCCTGATCAACAACTGCAACAGTCCAAAACAGAATTAGGGAGTAAACTTTCACAGAAGTTTTATCTAGATGCCCTGAAAGTATAGAACTGCCAATTTAATGTTGGAAAACCAAGTAATTTAACAAAGATTGTTTGAAGTGAAAAATACAATTAAAAAAACCCCAAGCCCCCAGTTGCTTAAGGTGCTACTAAATATTACACAGAATAAACCCCCCCTCATTTCTAAAAAAACCCCCAAACTCAACTTAAAACTGCTGTAATGTACTATGTGTGGCATTGTTCAAAGAAAGTCAGGTGCTTTGAAGATTTTTCATCTGATTCCTATCAGTTTTTTACATACTGTATTAAAAAACATAAAAATCTTCTCTTCCCATCATAACCCGGTCTTCTTTACAACACTTGTGGAATCAAAACACCCTTTTGCAATCATTTCAATTGAGTATCAAAAGTGAAGACACTTTTCAGCTGTACTTCAACTGTATGTACTTTGCAACTCTCACACTTTGCAGGCTGTACTAGCAGTTGCCACAAAGTCCTCTGTGTTGAACAGGTATTATCTGGAGTTTCCCCATGCAAAAAATAATACTCCTGAAGACTCTCTACTTCCAGGCTCTCTGAATCTGTTGTGAAGATTTTAATGCTGAGAAGAAGGGAAGAGTTAGTTTGCTCTTTAGCTCATATTTGAAACAACCTGAACAGTTGTGTCATTGTTAGAGAGTTCTGCTAGTATTTTCCTTCCAAGGAAATAACTTCCTAGTCATAACTAGAAACCAGAATCTCACAAACATTATGAAAGCTAGCCAAGATGAACAAAGTCAGGTGGAGAGTTAAAAGATTTGCTAAACATGTCTGAAAGTGTGTGCAATCAGTTAGGCATTTACCAAGAAACAATATCCAACATTATAAAGTATATCAACCCTTTTCACCCAGGGGGTGGTTAGGTGCTGGAACAGGCTCCCCAGGGAAGTGGTCACAACACCAAGCCTCAGTTCAAGAAGCATTTGGACAATGCTCTCAGCCACATGGTGTGATTCTTGGGGTGTCCTGAGAAGGGCCAGGAGTTGAACTCGATGATCCTTGTGGGTCCCTTCCAACTCAGCACGTTCTATGGTTCTGTGATAGCAGCTGAACAACATTATTTCAGAAAAGTCATGGAGTGACAGTTGATTCCCCCTCCGTAGCCTAAGGCAGAGCCCTTTCAGCCCTTGCCCTGACTTCTTTCGCTCTTCTGAAGCACAAAAAGAGGGCCTAGCAAGCAGCATAGACACTCTTCTTTCTCTCCCCTACAAGCAGTAAATGCCATGAACTTTAGCCTCCCCCTCAGAGATCTTCCCTAAGCATGCCACAGCTGAGCTCACTCAGGCTGTGCAGTATTCTGTAATTTATACAGTTGTTTCAAGGGCCAATGGGATAAGCAGGAGAAAAAGGTACCACCTTCTCAATTTTTAAAGAACTCTGCTGAACAAAATTCAAATCTAATTAAAGTCTGTCATAAATACCCTTTATATCCTTTAAGAACAACTCCTTTCCTGCAATGCAATTGAAACAATTAAGAGAAAAATATAAATAAGCAAGCTGAAATTGAATTCAGACATATAAGGAACGTATAAGCCATTGGTTTACAAAGTATTATGGACTAGGAGAGAATTTTAGATTTCCCAACATTGCTTCTGACAGCTCAGATTCCTTTTTGGGGATATAGCAAGTTAAAATCCCACAATATTTAAAACTATTGGATGTGTCTAACATTTTTACCTTAAATAGAGCACAAAAGGAAGTGCCAAAGGAAGAACTGTATTTCCCAGTTATTCAAAATAGCATTTCATTAAAAAATGTTAGAATGTTAAGCGTATCAATAGCACTTCTAATGTATGCTTTTTTTCCCGGATAAAGTACCCTATACACCCAGCTTTGTGTAAATTTGAGCATCAGTGTATATGAAACCACTGTGACAACATGAACTTGAGCAGGAAGAGAAATTAAAGGATACATACCCAATTAGATCAGATTGGGAAGCCTCAGTCAGCAATGGACCAATGGTTTGATGGGAGAAATCTCTACACCCCAATCCTTTCCCATATATTTTCTCTTCTACTTCAAAAAGAAAGGGAGAAAAATTAAAGCCAAGGGCCATTTTTTGCTATAGTATGTAAACCTGAGTTTATCTCTAGAATAGAGAATGTCATTCTGGCTGCTCTATACAGTGTATAATTCTGTAACACAGAGAGGGTTGATGGACTCTGCCCAGTTACAGCAAAGTCTCAATCACCATGGAATAGAATACGATAGACTATTTTGGTTGGAAGGGACCTACAACGATCATCTAGTCCAACAGCCTGACTAATTGAGGGCTGACCCAAGTTGTTAAGCGCATTGTCCAAATGCCTTTTAAAACTCTGACAGGTTTGAGGCATTGGCCACAACTCTGGAAAGCCTGTTCCAGCATTTCACCACCTCTCAGTAAAGAAATGCTTCCTAGCAAAAAACCCAGGTTTCAGTTAGCAGAGGATGTATTCAGATTACTTGTTAGCCAAGTGTGTAATTCTCATTTATTTTAAGAGTGGAGTTTCTGTAATTAAAAATATGACTTTGCAAAACAGTTACATTTTTGTCACAACTTACAGAGAGATTACAGGAGCCTGTGTTCTGAGGAAACAGTGGTAAGCACTACGGATGACTTTATAGGTCTGAACTCTGGCATTCAGATCCTGGCTTACTCAGCATTAAGTCTCCCATCGCACGGAGAAGGGGAGAGATGAGGACATGCCTGAGTCCAGGACACCACTTAGGCATAACTGTACCCTTCCAAACCTTACTGATAAAGGAGCACACAGACTCAGGAACTGGGTCCACTTGCAACAGACTGCAGAGAAGAACTGGGCTACCTCAATGCTGATAGTTCCAGCCAATTTGCACCTTCTCACCTCATTAAAAAAAGAGAGAAAAAAAAAAAGTACAGATTGTTAGCCACCTTCCTAAAACATGAAAGGGATCATCTTCTGGACATACTTATTTCTCCCCGTTGACTGTATTAGCAACCTACAGTGACTAAATGACTTGAAATCCAATTTTCACATGTCATCCAATTCTCCCATATGTCAGTTTCTGAACAGATTCATTCAACAGGAGAAATCCTGCCTCAAGTATCTTGGGAGGAATCTACTGTATCAGAGACCAAAATTAACGTAGGATTTATATCACGCACACGAAAACACATTTTAGAGAGAACAGAGGATTACTCAGAAGTTTTATGAGGATGTTTCATTCCATGAATTTTCATACCAAATACAAGTAGAAAAGGCTATGAACTACACAGCCTTCACTCTCGTTTCTACATTCATTTTCCGATAGCAAATATTAAAATAAATATATCTGAATGCTAGCATAAATTGTGCAATAAGTCTGATGCTGCTTTCTGCTAACCAAAAGCAGCATAGTATTTGTACATTACTATATACCAAAGAATTTTGAATCTTCACTTTCTGATGAGGATTATGGCTTCCTCTAGGAATTTTAAAGCAAGTTTTCAATGCATCTGCAATCAAGGACATAGCTTAAATACATCAGAAAAAATTCTGATCTCTAAGGTAAAAAAAATTTACTTTTAACTTCATCCTTCCTAACCAAAAAATATGATTAAGTCAGATAGAGGAAGGATCTAATAATCTTGAGTCATCAAAACTCACATCCTTGTAGCTTTTTTTTTGCGATGATGCTTTTTTAAAAAAATCATAGCCAACAACCAGTTAAAAACTTCTATGAAGAGATTTTTTTGTATACAGAATGTCTCATATAAGTTTGATGATGTGTTTTCCAATGACGGTTGCTACACAAAAGTACTAATCAATCCTGGGGAAAAAATACAGCTTGATAACGAGCTTCAATAAGCTGGCACTGAAGCACTTGCATGCCTGAGAGTTCCAGTGGTTCCAGGGAACACACTTCTGGTGCGCTTCAATGCTATGAAGTCACTGAAGGATGAAAGAATAATTGTCAACTAAACCAAACTTCAATGAATCTCCAAAACGAGAAGTTAGACGTATCTGCTAATTCAATAGAGCCAAAGGGGAAGTACAAAAAAGAATGACAAAAAAACTCAGCTAAAAAAGGCAGAAGCAGCCATGCACATACTCTGTGTTCTATGAAATCAAAACACAGATGAAAGGAAAACAGCACAATATGGAAACCAGGGACAACAGTTATAACAGTATATGTTGTTAAACAACTCTTAACATGGATTTTTTTCCTGTAGAGGAAAAGATCATGAAACATATGCAGTTCTAGGCTTGATTTTCAGCAATAAGGGAAAAACAAAGCAAACTGGAACTTGATAATGTACCATATGCTTTTCAGAAGCAGAAGTGTCAGAAAGAAAACTGAGGAAATGCATTTAGCAGTATAGTCTACATCTTCACCATTATATTTCTGCTGTGCTGCCCCATAAGTAAACAACCTGAAAGCCAAAAAGAAGATTGTTTAATTTGTTTTTATAGCCATCTATTGCTCTGCTGACTGAAGATTTTCTCCTATGATAACAGGTTAATAATAACTTTAAGATCAGAGGTTTAAATATTTAAAGAAGAAATTGGTTTTAGAAACACTAACTTGTAGATTTGATGCTAAGTATCTACTTTAACTCACACACAGGATATACATACAGACACACATGCACTACACACAAACACATACAGAGTGTGATTTTTGGAAAACCCACGAAGCATCTAAACTTCTCAATAAAGTTTGGAGGGTAAACAACCAGCTTCCCAAGCTAGAAGTATTACTTTATCCCAACACCTTGCCAAGAAATAAAGCTGAATAAAGGTCAAACACTGTGTGTCCAATTCCCAGAGAAAAGGAAATAGTTAACAGGTACTGGGCTACTTTGAGAGTGCTATCTACCTTTTCTGGTAATAAAGGACACAAAGGTTATATAGAAATGCCTCACTTTGCAACTGCTAGCTTTAGTGGGAAGGTGCTGTGAAGGTCCAGAACTTCAGGGTTGCTGGAAACTTGTGTCAGCAAATTACTGTTTTGTTTTGGAATAGCACTGGGTGCTGCAGAAACTTTCCAAAACAATTTAACATCAGTCTGTTAAAATAGTTTGAACTCTTGCCTCTTCTTTTTCTTTCCTCCCACCAAATCAGGACTCACATAATCAAGCATATCCTTCCTGTCCAGCCTCAACAATAATCAGTAGAGCATGACTGAAGTAGTATTCCTGACATGAAAAACTCTCAAGCACTTCTGTCCTCTCACAATATTTTCTCAGAGCCACTTGGTTTCTATCAATTCCTACAGATCTTCTCCACACTCCATCCACAACCCTACTCACCATCAAGATATAAGTACATTACCCACCCATGCTGAACACAGTGATAGGAAGGTGTGTTTAACAGAGAAGGAGGAGCCAACAGGCTTAGTCTTTGCTTTTCCTTTTCACTGGTTTTATCCTATGAAACTAACAGTACTCCCTTGTTCTGTGGGACAGAGAACGCAGCAGTCTCCCACAGCAGCACTGAGTGACATATGAACATCCAGTTTAAGTTCCCCATGTTTTCTGACTGAACACTCATATTCCTCTAACTTTGTGGATTGTTTTGTTTTAAAACATGGTGGAAAGTTACAGCTTTAGCCTGATCAGACACTTCCACTATTTGAAGCATATGACCTTTCATCTTAACATGTTCAAATATTTGTACTGCTATTTCACATTTACACTGCTAGCAGAACTTCAAGTATTTGAAACAGATTATCTTGAAGATATGAACTGTTTCAGAAAAGTACAGAATGGTCTGTATTCATTTGGAAACAGCTATGCAGTATATACAACATATGTCACCATAATTATAATAATTCTGGTAAGATGCAAGAAGGGGTGAATTGATTAAAAAAAATCCTCAGATGTTTTACAGCTGAACAAAAACTTACAAGTTTAGGATGCAGTTAACTAGTCTAACATAGAAACTACCAACATACAAACAAAATAGGTAAATAAAGAATTTTTTACTCGTCTTCAATACCTTTTCAGTCAGGACTGACTAAAACTAATTAGAATAGCTACAGACCAACCTATACACTATGAAGATAGAAGAATATAATATTTATTTACATGGACAAAACAGCTCTGAATTTTGATGGCAGGAACACAATCAAATTCTGTCAGCACTACAGATGAAGTTATAGTTTATGCAATCCAACACCACAATGCTGTTACGAAAGCAACTGGAGAAGTATTTTTCATATTTTAAGGAAGTAACCCCGACAGAATATGTGTACTGTAGCTAAATAAACAGACATTCAGAAAAATTAGCAACTCCATCATGAAGGCAGAAGTCTTCTCCCTTCTTGTAGTTTCAAAGTCACAAGGAGGAAAAAAAAGTAATACTAATACTAATATTCAGGTTAAAAATATTTTTCAAAAAAGATGAAAAAGGCTCAGCATTACAGTGTTTTGTATTTGAATACATCACACTTCATTTATATCTACCCCTTTCATTAGCGTACCATAAAAAACAAACAAATAATTTTAAGACTCTCTTAAATAAATAAGCACCTGCCTGGCCTTTCTGCAGCCTAAGTCTTAATGGGACAACCTTGACAGAGAAAGTAGTCCCTGCAATTCTGGATTTCCCATATTTCAGATATACAAAGTATTTTCTACTTAGTGATGGCTTTTAAATCACCAGAAGCAAAAAGGTTTTCCAGTAAAGTTTCCTGCCACTGAACAAATGCACTTGCTGATTCTTCATGAATCATGTATCAGATGGGAAGGAAGGACAGAAAATGGAAGTTGTAACTTTCACTAGACATTGTGGAACATGGACAGTAGACAACATTGTGGTATAATTGCTAGTTATCATGAAACGAGGGAAAAAAATTACATTTCTTATTGATGACTGAGAATTTGCTCAATATTTTCCGAAGATTCTCTTTTTTAAAATACACGAGATCACTACCAGTTCCACTTTAGACAGTAGCCTTTATGAGCTGCCCTTTATTTTTAACAAAAAAGGGCATCAACAGTATATATGTTGTTTTTCCCTTAAGAAGAAAGGGAATTTGTGCCCTCCACAAATTCATTTATTTGAAGAAACACTTTGCTTGTTTTCCAGTTTTAATCTCACTTGGCAGGAGAAAGACACAACATTTTAAAGAAAAGGCATATCCAAAAGAACATTTAAACTCATATCAGACTCAAAATCTTGCATGATTACAGACTAAGCTTAACAGCACAGTTTGACAGCCTTATTTTTGTGGAGGGCAGAACAAGTAGCTCAGTCTCAACTACTTTTGAAAGGTCATGGTGAATAGGGGAGATTCCCAAGAACTAGAAGAAAGCAAATGTCAGGGCAATCTTCAAAAAAGGGCAAGGAGGAGGATCCAGGGAGCTACAAGCTGGTCAACATCACCTTCAGCTCTGGGAAGATGAGTGAACAAATCTTCCTAGAAGCCATTTCCAAACACATTAAAGATAAAAAGATGACTGGGAGTAGTCAGTATGGATTCACAAAGAGGAAATCATGCCAGACAAACCTAGATGGCCCTCAATGTGAAATTACGAGCTTGGTGAATGAGAGGAGAGCAGCAGCTACTGTTTATCATGACTTTAGCAAGGCTTTTGATACTGTCTTGTATAACATCGTCACACAGAAACTGGTAAATCATAGACTGAACGCAGGCACCAAGACAGACTTAAAACTGGATGAAGTGCCAGTCTCGAAGTGTTGTGATCAGCAGTGCAAAGTCCAGCAGGAGGCCATCCACTAGTCACCTACCTCAGTGGCTGACCCTGGGGCAGAGAATGTTTACTATCTTCTTTAAAGACCTGGATGATGGGACAAAGTACATCATCAAGCGACACAAAGTTGGGAGGAGCAGCTGATGCGCTAGATGGGATGCACTGCCATCCAGAAATATAAATTCAAGAAGTGTCCAGGCAGACACTAACATACAAAAGCAAGTCCCACCATTTAAAGTACTCAGTTGTAAGCAAGTATCAATCTAGACATCATAGTTGCTAGCACACGCTGTGTCTCAGCTACTATGTTCTACCGTAGGGGAAGGTTTATTAACCTTAATAAGATCATGTGGTAATTTACATATATAGCTTCCAAATTAAGATGCGATCATGGCAGCTTGTCAACTTGGCAGCTGTTTGGTCCCATTCTTCTATGAAGAAGTTCTTTCACAATACAGGTTTTCTGCTTCACACTCCTTACAAATTTCATCTCTGCATCAGTTCTACCTTCACCCCAACCTCTCGTGAACGGCCAAAGCTGCACAAATATATTCCAGATGAAGGATTACTATCTTTTACAGTGTCAATATATCAGTGATACTGTTGTAAGAAAAAAAAAAAAAGGCAAACAACTGAAGTTTCCTTACCTGTTGTGCTCCATCCCCACTAACAATGGGGGAAGTCAGAAGAGGGATTTCACTACTTATAATCGAAGTGGTATCTAGTAATGGTGGATGTTCTGCCATCATTGATGGTACACTAATTCACCAGATCACCTGCAAAGAAAAGTTACTCAAATGGTTAAACTATTTAAATATTCCTGAATAATTATCCTTAAAAACAGCCTCACTTCAGAAACAACGACAATAACAAAAGACTATTATGAAACCAGATTCCTTTCAAAAGTATGTTTCCACAACAATCCAGCATTCAACCCTGAAGATGTGTTTTGTCAGCGGGTACAAGCCTTAGTTATAGAGAGAGGGTGCTTTAGACCCCCTCTAGCGGCTGGACCTCAGAAGAAGAAACATCACAGACCCGGAGCTAACAAACCTGAACTTTTTAACAAACCTTTAATAACAAACCAAGGTTTTGTCTAAGTTTGAATGGCACTGCTGACAAAACGCCTAGTGAGGGAAAAAAAAAGAAAAAAGCAGTTGCCTTAGAATCTACATATATAGTGTTCTTGTTTATATGAAACTGGTAAAAAAACCCAAGACTTACAGGGTCACCACAGAGACACTTGCTTTTTTCTTAATAATCTACCCACTTTTCCTATTATTATCACGAATGAACACATTATAGGAACAACTAGTTACTAGAAAATGTCCAAGTGAGGCACAAATGAATAATAATAAAAAAAAAATCTTCTGCACAGTCTGGCACTTCTTTAGTTTCAAAGTATATTAGACCCAGAAATAAAGCTGTGTCACTCTGATAACCAGTGGTCCTTTAATAGCTTTAATCAGCAGCTAAAACCTAGGGAGGGAGGGAAGAGGTAATGCCCACACACAAAATTATAATCCTCATAACTATACTACAAAAAAGCCCTTGCTAGCACACATTGTAAAGTTACATGAAACCTGATGACAAGAAAAAAAGTGACAGAAGCAAGAGGCCCATGAAAGCAGTGATACACTTCAACTCTGATGAGTATCACATAGCAACATAACAGAAAGCAGGATTCAGCCAAGCATTCCTTTCAATTACCTTAACAAGTCATAAGTAACGTGTTTTCTGGTATTTTGTGTGTTAATGCTATATGAAGACTGGATGGAAGAATTAAGACCAAAAAAGCTGAAGATCAACATTTTTCCATGCTGGAAATACATACTGCAAGTCTTATAAGCTGCTTTTAAAATTTCCTTTCATTTTGTTTGAAAAAAACTGCAAAACCAAACCACTAAGTTATACTGGTTTAGTGTACTGGTCTTAACTCAATCCCAGTTAGACTCAGTACACTTAGCTTTCGAAATAAAAAAAGAATTAGATCAACAAGAATTGAGAAATTGGTGTTTCCTAACAAAACAGAAAGACAGATGGAAAAAATTCACTGGGGTGAATGGCACACTTAGAATTCCCACAAGTTAATCATATTTTGCATCTGAAAACAGTGCTTAACATCAAACATGGACATAAAGATTAAGCTCAGAAGCAGCTTGTACAGTATTTTTAGAACAAAACTGCCTCTCTTAGCTAGTACTTACAGTAGTCTGGTAAAAAAAAGTAGGTACAATTTTGAATTTACACAGTCTGAGTCAGTAATGCCACAGGCGTTACACGTTTTACCTTGATATCATCTGGCTAATGAAACTCTCTACAAAGACTTCCAAACTTCTCACACAAATATACTGTCTGCTCATAAACAGAGATGTTTACTTGTTACAGCACATAACTTTAAATAAAAAAGGAGTGATAAAATCAGCTTAATGACACTGACTTCAATGCCAAGCTCTAGAGATATTTAGTTAAAAAACTGCTGTTACAGATTACTACTCAGAGGCATCTTCTAAAACTCCATCCCACCCAACTGACTGCTTTTACTTTCTTGCCCCTCTAAGGTAGATGTTGTACCTCTGCTGTGGGTTGAAACCTGTAGTACAGTGCTGTCAGTACAAGAGGACTTGGGCACTAACAAAGCACTAGAAGCCTCTTGTACAGCTTATACAGTACATATATAGTACATATACAGGATGGTTTAACTATTCCCATACTGAAGGTTGTCCTGCTGTAAAACTACAAACTTGGGAAAAAAACCATTCTGATGCTATATGAGAGGATTCATTTCCTTTCCTGGTATAGTCTGCAAAGATTTAAACTGGGGAAGAAAAATCCCTCTAGGTTAAAAGACTGAAACATAACTGTGAATATAAAGATTCATCAACACTTATGCTAAGTCATTTATACCTGCTTAGCCAGGTTAATTAGTCTCTCAAACAGTAAGAGCAGAGTTTTTTATTCCTATCTTACTTTAAAAGCTTTCCTCCTCATCAAACAAATTCTCCAGGCTACAGTCAGTCCCCAACACTTCTGCAGGTGGGCAGACGGCTGATGAAACTTACTTGGATCGTCTTTCTAGACGGCAAGTTTGATGATAAGCTTCCCAGGATATTATCCAATGACTGTTTAATGCACAATTAATACACAGCCTGGAAGCAGAGGTTAGAATCAAGGCATTGATTCCTGCTCCCACAAGTGCTAAAACCAGGCTTGCTCTTGGTGCCATTTCTTGGTCTTACAGCTCCAAATATTTTACAATGCTATCTAAAGCGTCACAGAGAGAAAGGTAATTCCAATACTCCAAGCAATAATGCAACACACTTCTGAACTAAGCTGGCTTCAATTTCCCCAGGTTTAAGTTGAATGCAGCTCGTTATTCCCAAGCCATGCTAATGACTAGTTTCTTATATCAGAAAGCACTAACTGCCTTTATCACACAAAATGACTTTTGACTGAATTCATAACTTATGATGCACTCAGTGCTATCACCATTTTTTGGGCATAAACCAAAATATGTCTATCAAACTGAACATCAGTGAGAACTAAACATAACTCAAACTGACTCCAATACAAACATCATTGCAACTTCTTCAGGTCTTCCAAGACAGGATTGCTCTGGACATGCCTAACATTTGGTCTCAGGTTCATTCATTGATAGAATCATCTAGATCGGAAAAGACCTTTAGGGTTATCAAGTCCAATTGTTAACCCAGCACAAACCAGTCTAGCACCAAACCACGTCCCAGAGCACCATGTCTACACATCTTTTAAATACCTCCGGGAATGGTGACTCACCCACTTCCCTGGGCACCCTGTTCCAATGCTTGACAACCCTTTTGGTGAAGAATTTTTTCCTACTATTCTATCCAAACTTCCTTTGGTGCAACTTGAGGCCTTGTTTTATCACTTGTTACCTGGGAGAAGAAGTCGACACCCACCTCACTACAACCTCCTTTCAGGTAGTTGTAGTGAGCAAGCCCAAAAAGTTCTATTGCCCTTGTCTAGACACATTCCAGCACCTCAATGTCTTTCTTGTAGGGAGGGGCCCAGAACTGGATGCAGGATTCAAGATGCAGCCTCACCAGTGCCAAGTACAGGGGGATGCTCACATACCGATCCTGCTGGCCGCACTACTTCTGATACAGGTCAGGATGCCATTGGCCTTCTTGGCCACCTGGGTACACTGCTGGATGTCGATCAGCACCCTCATGTTCTTTTCCAGAAAGCAGTTTTCCTTTTTTTTTTTCACAGGTGTTTAATGATTTGATTTTTATGAAAATTAGGTTTCCACAGGCACCTGAGTGCTTAGGTGGGTAGTCCACCTTTGTTACACAGCCTTCATGCCTTAACTGGGACACAGCTAAGCTCCATGTCTGGATTCAAGTGCTTGATTTATTCTGGAGACAAAGCATGCTGCTCATCGATAAACCCTGACAGGAGGTACTAGTAGTGTTATTCCTGACACCCTCTACAACAACAATAAAAGTGCTACCTGTCAGACTGTGTAATCAATCTAGGAAAAAAAATAAATCAATGTTTTCTTGACAATACAATATTAGATTTCTCTGCAATGTCACTGAACTAGTCTCGAAGACTAAAGGTTTAAACTTCACACCAATGTGGGTCTACACTACACGTTCATCAAAAGACTTTTCGCCATCAGTAGTCAAGAGGCAAGTCAGCACACATAATACGGTCAGACAGTAAGACGTGGTATGTCTACCCATTGCAGGGGCCTTTTTTTTTTACTATGAGAACAAAGAAAAATAGCAATTTGGAAAGAGAAAATTAGCACGTGGCAGAAGGAGAAGTCAGCTAAAATGGACAAAAGATTGGCATAAAGATAAGAAATGGTCAATAAACTTATCTTGGAAATAAATTATATCACATTCAATGCAAGGACCTCAAATGGCCGCAGACAGAGCCTTTAGAACAGCAGCTACCAGAAGCTTGCATTCAAGACTTCTGGAAGAGATCTACCTAGATCTTTGAAAATGACTTGCAAATCCCTTGGGTTCAGAGAAGGTCTCAGAGGTCTGGAAGAAAACAAGAAGTTTTGCATTAAATATTGTATTGTAAAAGGGCAAATTATTGTAAAAGGGTAAATGGGACAATATAAGCCTGTTAGCAAACAGGCCAAATAAAAATGAACGTCAACACTGGATGTTATTTGTAAGAATTAAAATAAAAGTAAAATCGATTGAAAAAGCTTGTCCAATTAACTTGATGCGAATCTTCTGGTGACGGACATTGCTGAAAAAGGTACTAATAAGTGAAGTGGAAAAACAATCTTAAAACCTTATTTGGCATTACACAACATTTCTCTTCAATAAAAACACTGAACAGATATTACACGGATTAAAACTGGACAGACAGTCCTTAAATATTAATAGAGTTGTTGAGCACATGAGTTTCCAATAGGAAGGGAGGTATCAATTCTTGGCTTCTCATTACAGAACATATTTTTAACCATGTTCGCAGAGGAAAAAAAAGAAAAAAAAAGAGAAAAAGAAAAAAGAAAAAAGGAAAAAGAAAAGAAAAAAGACAAAAGCAAAAAGAAAAGAAAAAAGGAAAAAGAAAAGAAAAAAAGAAAAAGAAAAAAGGAAAAAGGAAAGAGAAAAAGGAAAAAGGAAAGAAAAAAGAGAGGAAAAAGAAAAAAGAAAAGGAAGTCAAAAGAAAGTCTGGAAATGACAAACCATGACAGTGACAAGAGATTGAAGTTATTTCACTCCACTAAAATGGCATGAATAGCTTAAAAAGTTAGGCATAACAGAAGATTTTAGTACATAAAGGTAACACTATTCTTTCTAAAATAAAAAAGAATGAACTCAATCCTGTGAAGGGTTGATTCTGACAATGATAGAATAATAAAAATGAACAGCCTAACACAGGCTTGCCAAAAGGCTTCATCAGTTATATCAACAGGTCTACCTCCCTTAGCAATATGGAGGATATTTTCCCTGCCTCTGGCTGCAAATACCTACAATCTCTACTGGAATAACTTTACAAGCTTTTGTCTACAATTGACTGACTTAAAATTGTTGATAACTTTTCAAAGTGTAGTATGAGTGACAACTTCTTGAAAATATTGTTCCATATTAAAAATACCAAAAGCAAAATGTGCATACTGTAATTTCAGCTGTACTCCTCATAAAACTGCTCTGGATGATGTAACTGTCCTCCAACTCCACCTAGTTTCTGGATATACTCAGGGTTTAGTGAGGTCTTGGAAAGGGCATAAGAAAAGCAACTTGCATTTGGACAACACGTAAGATTCAGCCTACAGAACCCATACAAACAATTCACTAGCTTATTGTCAGGTTTCCTGCACCACTGAAAACTAACAGATGCAGCAGGCTTTAGAAGGGGCAAAATAACATGTGGGATAAACCTAAGGATTTATTAAAGGCCTACTCACTGCACCATTCTTGTGGACATACTAAAAGGGATCAGACAAGAAAGAGGACACATTAGATGAACAGAGAGGTAATTCACAGCACAGTTGCTAAGCACAGAAGCAGCTGAGAAGTAATTTGCTATTGGTGGTGCATTAAATGCATGGTTATTTAGAAATCTTACACTGATTCATGCACAGCAACAACTGCTGCATGAATAGCCATTTCATTTCTTGTCTTGCTACTGCATATACTGAACCAGTACCAGACACTCAAAGTATAGTTCAGGATTGCTAACTCAGCTGACACTGTTCCTTCAGAATCTGCACCGAGTCTGTCCTAGGATGAAAGGAAAGTACAGGGTCTCCTAAGAGTTTAACCAACATATGTAGGTTAATGCTTTGTATGAGATTGAAGTTGCAAACAACCTATTCCCCACTACCCCCACCCGAAATGCTAATAATTTTTCTTATCAACGTATGAATTTGAAAATACTTTAAAAAATTTTTCTGAAGGCTATCAAAGCTGAAACAAAGTGAGGACATCTAAATTTACTGGTTATGATTTGTTTAGACTCCAGGACTTATGGCTCAGGAACCTTTAAGGAATGGATTACACTAAAACGGCAAAAGGCTAAACAATGTTGAGGCTCAAAAACCATGTACCATTCCACAGTTCAGCAAGCAAGTTTGCCTTCTTGAACAGTAATGACAATTTAACTCAATTCTTAAATGCCTTCAGATTTGGGCCTTTGATGTTTCTGTGGCATTACTCTCATGTTGTAAAGCATAATACAATTCTGCTTTTTAGTCAGTTGTTTATTAAGGGTTAAGGAGTATTGTAAGGCTGAGATCATTGGGCAGTGCATTCAGTGCATTTCCTCTGCACATGCAAAGGATCAGCGTTCCACATCTCCAAGAGACTAGCAGCTGATCTTAAGAATAGTCTCTGAAAAATACATCAGCATTAAATCAGCTGGATCACCAAGGTAAAACAACATGAGTCAGCAGCACATGTCCTGGGAGGAACGAAGGCTAACAGCATACGGGGCTGTATTTGCAGAGAAGCACAGCTGAAGGGCTGAGGGAGGAGGCAATTATTCCCCACTACTCAGCAGTAATAAGGTGGAATCTGAATACCATATTTGGTTTTGCTCTTCCCAGCCACCTCCTCCTCCCCAGTATGAGATGCCATGAAGATTGTTACTGGGCTTAGGCCCATGAAAGACAAGGAGAAGCTAAGAGCATTAGGCTAGCCAGGGGTCACCTAGCTAGATCCCACTACCTGAAAGGATGCTTGTTGAGAGCCTTAAACTAAACTCCTCTTGGAGGCAATGCTGCAAAAGTACAATAAGTGTTCGGACAAGACTCTCAGGCACATGGTGTTATTCTTGGGGTGTCCTGTGCAGAGCCAGGAGTTGGACTCTATGATCATGATGGGTCCCTTCCAACTCAGCATATCCTATGATTTTATGACAGGCACATGCTGTACCATTGGAAATTCTGCCTGGCCATAAGGAAAAAAAAAAGACATCTTCACAGTGAGAGAGGTGTAGCACTGCCCTATGTTGCCTGAGAGGCTGCAAAAATCTTAATCCTGTAGATCACCAGTCTACAAAGAGGGGTAAATGCACCCCAGCACAAGTCAAAGGCCTTGGAGTGTGAGAAGAAAATATTTTTTGTCACTGAAAAAAACCCCTTTTAAATAGTGGTTTTCATCTTTATCTTATCCTTTATTTTTTTTCTATGTGTATGCTTTATAGTGTACATATATTAGTAGAATAGCATATGCATATAATTAAAAATTGACATATATTGGAAGCGCACACTCAAAACATCTTTACTGATGGGGTGGGTACATGATCAAAAAATTTGGAGACCGGTGCTGTAGAAAATCAAAACCTGACTATGCAAGGTCCTGACAAAGGGCTGAAGCAGGCAATCTCCAAAGGCCCTGTCAAGCAAAATTCTTCCACGAATTCCAGAATATTAGTCAATCAAAATACAACACATAATGCCAAAGTTAAATGGTTTTCAGTAGATTGGAACCCAGAGAAAGGACACTAGTTTGCCTCCGAGCTCTAAAAGCTGCCAGATTCTCAATTCAAATTTCAAAGTAACAAGGACAACACTAACCAATACTCAAACTTTGGAAGACATACCCATAACTGTTTATAACAGAATTACTTTATTATCTGGCCTTTCTCCTAATAAGAGGAAGAAGGCTGCATTAGAGGATAGCTATGAATTAAAAAGTTGTACTTCTGTATTAAACATCCTACACAAGCAGGATTTCCATTTTGGTTGGGCTGCAGGCACTACTCTGATAAATGTAGTGACAGCTAATAATAATGCTGTGTACAAGAAAAACATATGGACCACTCCTTTCCTAGAGATTCACTGCTTCTGGTTATTGAGTTTGATATGAAGTATAATTGTTTTTCCCAGCACTGGAAGACTTACAAAGCCACACTCCACAATAGTATCTCTGGTGCCTACTGAAGGAGAAACTCACATTGCTGTTTTTTCCTCAGTTTTTGTGATTTACAGAACGTTGCTTCTCTACCTACCTACTTACTATCACAATCCTTACAGCAACTTAATACTCTTTCTCATTCTAATTCTGTCAAATTTGGTTAACAGACACAAACTTTTATCATTACTGAGAGCTGTTAAAAGGAGCCTTGACCCTACACAACACAAGGACAAAAGTTTAAGTAGGAACAAGACAAAAGCACCTAACATAGAACAGCACAGTGTAAGAAACAGGCTTAATGAGATCAAAACTAAATGTTTCCAAACTGTATATTGTTATTACATAAGAAGTGATAAAACCAGGGTTATCCTGAAGTTTCATACATGCTTCAACCTGTCATACTACAGCTGCCAATTCAAGGTTGTCATAAGGTGTGTTTTTCCAGTGAGTTCAGTACAGCAGAGCAGGTGTGCATTCCTTCTTCACCTGGGTCTTCCCGCAGCTATGCTCCCCCAGGAACCACAGGCAAGGCTCATCCTCCAGTCCAGATAACTTCCAGTAAGAAGGAAAGGTTTCTCTGAACAGGAGACAGCACTTCCCAGGTTTTGCCAAAGACCAAGGAATGAATGTACAGAACCTAAAAGACCATAAAACCATCACCCAATCCTAATGCAGGAAATGCTTTGATTCTGCCTTCTTCAATATGAAGGCAGCAGGTGCACTTGAAAAACAAATATCTTTCAAACAGGTGAAGCAATAAAGCCCTAATTTTATATCGACTAGAGCCTCACATCTGAGTGACTCCTCAAGAAGATGCAAGCTACTATTTAAACTTTTCCTATGACTGAAACATTTATAAGTGAGTACTCACCTTGTCCATTCTTTGGTGGCTACTGTGAGATAAATTCTTTATTATTTCCTAGAGTCCTTAAAACATATCTCCTTCTTGACAATTTCAGACTTGTAAAAATTACTATCATAATTACTTCCTATCTCTAAATTGGCCATCCAGTTCAGAAGTTATCAGATAAGAGTGGACCGATACAAGTGCCCAAGATGTACAAATATGCTAAAATAAGGAAAATTCTAGAATATTCCAATGCAGTCCTAGGGTGAAGAGGAGAGAACAAAGAATATACAACAGATGTTAGTCATATCACTTAATGCAGTACTGGAAAAAGCTCAGATAGAATGATGCAGCTGGCGTAGAAATGTATTAGAATATAATTACCCAGAGATCCATAAGGTTGTAGCTGAGCTATTAAAAGTTATGAAGCATGCTGAAGAGTTTTGTGTTTTTAAGAATCAGAACTGAGCAGATACATTTACCACATTCTAGTCACACAGTTTCAGATGTGGCAATTACAGTACACTAGCTTTTTCTTTTCAGTTCTGAACTAATTATTTCAATTAATATGCAATTTATTTAAAATATATGATTTGTTCCCAATAAAGTATTTTTCCTGTTTTAGAAGTGTTTCCTGGGACACTTGATAAAACATTTTCCAACAGAACAGAGAAGTGTTATTTTTTGTTAGAAGAAAGGTGTTCTGGGGACCATTTCTCTTTCACTAATTTGACAATCCCCTTTTAAGTACAGTGAAACTGAAATGGCTATTCCCTTCAGTGCTGGTCATGATACAAAATTGCAGATAGACAATACAGGAAAATTATAAAAAGTATAGTTTCATAAAGTAAAGCGACAAAGTCAGAGTCGGACATTCACTTAAAAGTGAAGATATGCTAAATGTTTTAATAAGCACTGGAACTCCCTATTGAAAAAAGAATCTACAACACATGCCATAAATACGGAAATACTTCAGCTGTAGCTCTCAAGTGTTGTCACACTCACTCAACATGATTCTCCAAGTCTGAGAAACTTGATACACAACTCTGTACATACTATATTACCACTAGAAGTTGAACACCAGAAGTTGTAAAATTAATGCAATACTCTTATGAAGGAAACATTGATTGATGAGCAAATGCAAGTTGCACATGAACAGCCAAAACAGTTACCGGATCTAACTCACACCCAACAGTCAACATCTGATCTACTCAAAGCAAGAATGGCCAAGCCACACAATGGCAAACCTTAGCACTGCAGGAGTTAAGCGTGCTATAGTAAACTAATACTTACTTCAGGCTACCTTCATACTTCAGGATATGAACCACAATGATTTAGGAGCAGTTTCAAATGCAGTTCATGCATTCATGTCCTGGGTACTATAACCTATATGGGAATGCATAGTAGACAATTGGAAATGCTCCAGCTGTTCAAGTTTAATGCATTTGTATTTATGAGCCAGCAGTTTTTGAATCTGAGCCAAAGAGGCTAAGTTGTTAATAGTAGTTGATGTAGAAAACTAAACTTTTGAAGGTGAAGAGTATATAGAGAAGAACTAGACACTGATAAACCAGTCATCCATAAAGGCACAATATGTTCATGGCACTTACCACCTCAGCTTGTCCAGCACAAGTGTTAAATGCTTGACTGTACACAGCGAGACCAGTGCAACTGAGACTACTTGAAAACACCCCATTCTGGTTTTAAATGTTATTATTATTAGATTATAAAAAAAAAAACATTCACAGTCCTATCTGGATGAAGTACATATAATTTGAAGCCATTGCATAAGGAAAATTCAGTGCTTTCCAACTATTTGCCCATCTCTCTTATACCTTCAAAGAAGTCTAAACTGGTTCTGTAACTTTTAGTAAGCGGTAAGTGCAACCCTACCACAAATCAGAATTACTTGGAACTAATTTGATAGTGTACATTTTACAATTAATGAGTAAACTGTCAGTGCTAGGTGCAAACTTACACCTAGTCTTTAGCAGGTACATTAATCCAATGCACTGACACACACTGAGAGCAATACTGTGGCCTCCTTTGTCTTAGAGAACAACTTTCGTTCAGATTCTCTTGGGACTCATCCGCAAAAAGAAATGAGGAGAGTGAACTGCATAGTGTATTTTTTCCACCGCTTTGAAAGATCTGCAATGCAATTCCACTTTATTTATGCTACATTGATCTGAACTATGGGACTTTTGTGTTTTATACTCTTGTTACTCTCAAGAACTTCCTTAAAGCCTCCTAGTTTTATACCAGCTAAATTAGGTTCTTCTAAGCTTCTGCCAGGACTGGATTTCCTTCAGTTTGTTTTCTGAAAATCACATGGCTTCAAAACCAACTTGGCCTTTCCCAGTTAACTGTTACTCTTGCCTTCATTTCTGCTTAACAACATGCTTATTTTTTGAGAAAACAAGCAAATTCAATGCCAAGAAACAAGCTACTTCCCCATTTGTTATTGACTCCCCCTTTTCAGAGGCTATGAGTAACAAGGACAAATTTCCAAAATAATTTTTCATATGATTCCTTTAAGGCAAACTAAAAACATAGATATATTTTTATTAATGCCTGCAACTGGTCAGTGAGATAAATTTATTGCAGAGACAGCTGCCAGTGTTGGAGCTACAAAGAGTGCATGATTCAAGCAGAACAAGCAGCTTTTAAAGAACTCTTACGAAACAGCTTTTTTCTGTTCTTTTCAAAAAATGGAAACTGCTATCCAAATGCAAGATGACATAGGATTGATGAGGCTACATGTCTAAGAGATTTAAAAATTCATCTCCACTGATTCTTTTTGGAAAACCTGTAGGTCTTGCTTCCATAAGGAATAAGACAACAGCACAAAACATGACAAATCAAGACAGGCATATGGAAACTACTTCTCAAGAGCAAAAATCCACCAAAACGGAAGGTCTTTTGAGGCCTAACAAACACATTTGAAGGGTGTTCTTTTATCAAGACTTTAAACTGCTCTGCTCCAAGTCAGTTCTGCTTAATTGTCCCAGCAGCTCCCACTTGTACCACTGCAAGCAACTGGTCAACAAAGTGAATTAAACTGTAGCACTGATGAAGTTTAAAACGAATCATATAAAAACTGGTTAGTTTTAACATAGAACAGCTTTCTCATCAATTTCCCTTTTTGCAAATACACAAATGAATGCCAAGCACAGGAATAAACCGAGATGATGTGCTTCGAGAGGAATTGCCAGCGTCAATGCATAGCATTCATGAAGCTACAGACCATGACAGTAAAGAAGGTCAAGAGGCATTGACAATGCCAGGTGCTTCACTTTCCTAATATTAAACGTACCCACAATGGTACTGAAGCAGTTACTTGTATGCCACAGAAAAAAAAATAAATAAAGCAGAGCAGTCAAACAGCACCTCAACCTGAATGCAACTCTTGGAAGACTGAATGTGCTATTCATGCAACAGTTCTCCAGTGGAGGAGTGTCTGCAACTACTGAAGGGGAAGACAAGCAAAACAATAGCAGGTTTCTCCGATGATATCAGCACTCTCTTCTCCCACATTCCACACCATCCTCCAAGAAAAATATTAGTCAGTCAAAACACCATGGGACCAACTAGTTGGATTGCCCAATCAAATCAAGAGGACAAAGCTGCTCTCAGCTTTCTCTTTTACACGTGAAGTTGCAATAGTTGTCAATTTGTTAACAACAATACAGCCACAAAAATCAGAAACTGATCCATTTGGAGCTTATTGCCATGATGTACACAATTAAATGTACTGGGGTATTTTTAAGATCTATTGCTTGATGTACGGTAACTTATCCTCACCATTGAAATGTCACCATTCAGTGGAATGTGCGTACATACCAATATTATTATATGTGGACAGTGAAGTCATTAGCATGCCTGAAGAAGGTAAAACAAATTATATTTCAGCTGCACCTAAGAGTGTTCATTGCCAACAGTCACTACTCACTTCCACAGCTTCTTTTAGCCCTAATTTCTTAGTACGTAATTTCAACACCTTCAATCTACTTTCATACTAGACTAAATAGGTAAATAATTGTCTTAAAATATGGTCTTCCCCATTTACATTTTTAATAGAATCTATAGGATTTCCAGAGGTATGGTAGCTCTTGTGGCTTATAACATTTATTCCTAGTGGAGAAAGTCCTCTAACAGCCTATCAATATGTATTTTGAAATATTAATGAATTGTTATAGTCATGGTTCTCACTGCCAAGGCATTAATTTCAATCACCAAAGTTCATGTTAAACCTTCTTCTCCATTCAATTTTTGCTTACAGATTAGTTTCCAGCCACATGCACACTTTTTGCAGATCATTACTACTTGATTTGCTATCACTATCTAAAATGTGTTCCTTTGCCACAAAGTAAAATTAATCCACTTGCTATTCTGTTGCTTATGTCTACATTTCCTTCTGTCAAGTCATCTAGTAGATACAGTTCTTCCAGTTAAAAGGACAACAAACCCCGAAAAACAAAACCCTGCAGTTTGAAAACTGGAAGTTAGAGAAGAATTTGTTTTATAATCAAAGGCGTAAGATATAGTATTAAGTATGCTATGTTAGCAAGGGGAAATGAGACAACAGCTTGACAGCAGCCCATGCTTGTAGGATCCTGCACACCACAGACATTGGATCTGTACACTGGGGAAACTCCATCCCATGTACAAGGAAGTATTTACACTTGCGAACTACAGAGGTTTTTTTACTTTTTACTGCAGGTAACAGTAAAGCTCTAGGTTTGCTAAATTGCACTTCAAATTACTCAAAATCAAAAGCCATTAAGAACTGAGCATCACAGATTTACATGCAACAAAGGTACAAAATAAATCCAAAGTAAATTCAAAAACAACTGTCATGAAGAAGGTAAAGTTAACATTTGTGTCCCGCATATTCTTTTTCCCTCCCAATTACAGAATAGAGTTACTATCTATTCACACCTGTCACAGTACAAATCCTTTTGGACCTTGTCACTTTCCCTGAGGACAATTTCCCAGACTTTGTTAAATAGATTTTTCAAAACATGGAGGACATTGGTTCAATTTAGTGAATTTTCATAGTTTTGAAACGATATTTCTTGACACTATATTATAGAAGCCTGTATGTTGCCAGAAAGTAAAAGGGCTTGTTTTAGTCCTTCTGGAAAGCAGAAGGCATTTATTTCATCTTACAAAGTGCTGTGCTTCTCTTACTAATGGATAATAAAAATTAGCTCTACTGGTAACACTGGGATTGAAAACTTCTGGATAATTTCATTTTTGACAACTCTTTATGCCCCAAGTAATTAAATATATAATAAGGTACAACACTTTCCATTGCCTATAAATGCAGAAGTTTTGCAGCTTATCTTTTCATCTGTCCTAAATGCTTTGGAACAGTTCTGGAAGCAAAGCTGGGGTGAGGTACACTATAGGCACATTCAGTGCTCCCATTCAACTTCTGCAAACTGCTATTGGGATGGTGTTTGACACCCAAGATACTAAACTGAAAGAGTGGGTATCAATATTAACCTAGGTGATGTTTTGACTGCAGAACAGCATGAGCAGAAGGTCCACACATCTTGAAAAAGCAAAAACTTAAAGGGAGACAAAAATCTAAATTATATTAAGCAAACTGGTAGATACATAGGTAGGTCTGGTGAGGCTGAGGCCAACACGTGTGCTCGCCCAGACACAAATGGTAAAAGTTTATTTGGAGCCATGAATACAAAGAGGGCAAAGTATGCCCAGTCTAACTCAACTTGAAAAGTGCTGTGAAGACACCACTAATGAATATGGTGTTAAAGTTTTAATAAAGTGTTTGGAAAACACAAGGATATTCCACTACTGAGGTACTACAATTCTGAAAACAAAAGCATTCTAAATCAATATATCAAAGAAGAGTAGTAACACAGTCCTCTACACAACTGTGCCATCAAAGTGAAGACCAACAGTCTACACAGCATGTATTGAAACCGAAACAGACTATCAACACAACCAAGAACAGGTGCATAACGTAGCAAGTGAGTATAAAAAGAGTCCAGTGTGAAAGCAACAGCTAAAAATTCTATTTAATTATTGACAAAAGAGCATAGCAAATTCCATCCTAATTTTGCATTTTGTTAGGGTCCTCTATGACAGGTTAGCAAAAAAGTCTGAAGATTTTTCAGTGGTTACAGGCTCAAGAGTATTGAGCAGCTGGAATGGGATGAGATCTCTGGGGGGCAAACAGAACAACTTAAAAAATATTTGTTCCATCTGAAACTAAAGGTTAATTAATTGGAATGATTAAAGATGACAATCTACAAGAAACATGTAATAGTATTAAGTGTTACAGACACTTTCTAAACATCCTGCTACCTCATCAGCCCTACAAAATACAGACCTCGGGATGACAATCCAAAATATTACTGAACATAAACAAAACCATTAAACCTCATGGATAGACAAGTTTAAGAAAAAGGCTGATAGTGTTCTTCCATTGGCATCAAGTGAACATCAGCATTAAGGAAGCTCAAAGTTTACTGCATATGTCAAAGAACGAGCAAAAAAATGGTCATTTCTGTAGCTCAGGAAACATTGGCCCCATGAGCAAAATAAACATTGTTTGTGTTTGCTGAACAGAAAAAGCAGCAGTGTACTCATTCCAAACTATTATCGCTTTCCTGAGATACAGACTGTATCTTTTAGTTAAGCTAAAGAGTTGACAACCCAAGTCAAATCTATTTTTACTTAGATCTGGTCCTACAGGAAAACCAATGGCTCACAACTGAACTCGTGCACTATAAATTGCAGCCAAGTTGAATTTTGCTACAGATTGCCTGGAATTTCCCCAAGGCAACAGTCTTAAAGAAATTAATGATAAAATCTAGAAGTGTTACTGACACCTATAACAGAGATGAAAATGGCATGTTACTTGTAGATATTTTAGCAGAGATTTAACTAGAAATCCCATAAAGACTAGAAGGTGGAGTTGAAAAAAAGGTACAAAGTTGCTGGAGAGAGGTAAGAATTCTTCGGGTTCCAGGATACACTGACAAGAAATATCAATGGCTGCAGACAACAACTCTGTCTGGGAAGTGGGCCTGCATCCTCACAAAAACCATCTTCTCTAGTGTCTCTCTGTCTGGGAATGAACAAGACTGCATGTTTGCCAGTTCCACCCAAAAAGGGGACTGGACTGGATTACAGGATTTGCTAGAGGTATCAATGGACAATCGCACTTAACACCTTCCAAGTATTTAGTATTTCTAGAGATGAATGCATTTACAATAGGACACACTATTTCAGAAGTGACCTGCCAGCAAGGTAAATCAGTGCATTGCCTAAAAGCATTTAGAAGTTAAAACCATTTATGAGAAAGTATTTACGAAGGTGAAAAATTGTACCTCTCCTAAAGTCAGGCTTTAAGAGTTGTGCTTCCCAGTAAGTCCTAAGACAGAACACTGCAGAAGCATGTTCAGTTAAGTAGTTAAAGCTGCCATAACAATTATGAAGGATATCCTTGAGGTATTTTGAGCCAAAATGATTATCAGCATAACACTGAGTTAGCCAACGTAGGTCCGAATTCAAGTGAAAATAAATGGTCACAAGGCAAAGAATAACAAAGAAAAGCATCCCAATATCCACAGGACCCACAGCCAAAGCAAGTGACTTATTAGTCCAAATCATAATTCAAGTTTCTGCAATTTCATTACATTGTTGCCTATAAAAATCTAAAGCTTCTGAGTTTTAAGTTCACAAACTAGTAGAAACCCCAACTTGAAAAAGGTAGAAATGCCACTAATGAACTGAAATCAGGTAACTTAAGTGTTGGGTACAATGACCTGAGACTCATGTAATTCCTACATCTAGAGCTTGTCATACAGCAAAAAGCCTCTGAAGATTTCCATCTGCCCTGCAAAAAAACTCTGTGACACTCATCTAATTCTGTCTTAATCTTACCATCTACAGCAGTCAGGCTGAGACTCTGCTCAAAGCAGATTGCTCTCGTCCTGACCAAGAGACCTAAGCAACTGATCACTGAGTCCTGGCCTTTCTGAGGACAAGGATCTGTGTTTCTCTTAACCAAGGCTTCATCTGCCAAAAATCAGAATCCAATGCCCCAGTGTAACTGATACAGCACATAAATTTTCTCCCTCAAAATCACCAGAAAAACCATTCTAGTGTAGTTTGTCAAAACAAGTCCCAGATTCAATACATATGCGTCAAGATGACTTGTGTACACTCTGTACACAGAGTGAACCTAAAACTAGATGCTGTGTTGATCAGCACCCTTCCTGCTCCCTCATGCTTAGTAGAAACACCAGCTGTTACGAACTCTATCCAATTTGCAACATCAAGTAGTACAGAAACTCAGCTACTTCCATCTTTCACGCACAGCTTTCTCCCTACCTGAAAGCTTGCTACTTCCCCATTCATCATGTGATTAAATTTCATAATTATTTGAGACCATTTCCTTAAAAAGTAAAAAAAAAGAGGCAGAAAAAAAGTAACTGATTGTCCTTTCTGAATTTTAAGGACCATTGAATTGCTGTGATTTTGTGTTGCTATTTTACAACACAGAAAATAAACACATCTGTGGATGCAGGTTCACATCATGGCTACAGTTAAATTTCTACGCTGTGTAAAGCAGAAGGTTCCCTATTGCCATAACAACAAAATAGCTTCTTTTAAGCAGAAAGCTGAGCAGGACTGGGTCCTATAGCTTCTAAGACAGAAGCCACCAAGTATTTAGCAGCAAAAAATTGTGAAATTTTAAGGTTCCACAATACTTTAAGACATTAATAATCAGATATGTATTTGATCAAATGCAGACTTAAATTCTAAAAACAAATTACTTCATGACGTGAAATGTTCTGGAATAACATTTACAGCCAACGTGGCTTATAAAATTGCCTTTGACAGGGTTAAACTAATGACTAACGCATCTTGAGGTGCCGGTCATAGCGTCTGCTCCTACCCAATGTATTTATTTTCCCTTGTTTCTGCTGCCTATTTTCTCCACTTTGGACAATAAAAATCAGCTGAAAAGTTTCATTTTTGCTATTAGTTGTTTTCACTTTCTAAGTTGCCTAGAAGCAACGAAAAGTTTCTGTTTAGGTTAGAACCAATCTTGGGCGATGCTCGGGGAGGGAGGAATCGGGCGTAAATCTCGCTGAAAGAATAATGCCTCTGCCAGCACTCGGCGAGATGATTACCGTGTTTTCGGGAAGATTGTTTTACCTACACACAGAAGCTCAATCCCTTTAGCTGGGAGTTCCGAGGAAGCCTTTACGGCTTAGCAGAACAACAACAACAACAACGAGAAAGAGGTGTTGAACAGCACCACTTCCTTCTCCTCCCCGCCTGTCACAGCCGGCTCAGCTGTTCTGGTCGCGCTCCGCATCTGCTTCTTTCTCCTGCTCCACCATCGCCTCCTCCCGCGGCCGCCCGGCGCTGACAGCGGGTCGATCCCACCGCCCCGGCCGGCACAGGCATCTCCGAGCAGGGACGGAGACACAAAGTTTCTTTCGCGGGGCTCCGCCGGCAGGACCGGCTCCCCAGTGCTCCCTGGGCAAGCGCGGGCAGCGCCGCTCCTCAGGCACCGCGGGCAGGTATCGGCGCTGCCCTGGTCCCCTCGCACCCCTCCAGCCGCCCCGCCGAGGGGAAGGGAGCGGTTCGCCAGCAGCGCCTACTCACCGCCATGGCCCCGCGGCTCTCCCGGCTAACGGTCCGCGATCCGCCGCCAGCGGGCAGCGGCGCCGGGGCGGGCAGCGCCGGGGGGGAGGTCCCGATGGCTCAGCCCAGGCTAGGGGCGGCGCTTCCCCCACCCCTTTGCCCGCCTACTCGACGTACCTGTGGACCGGCCGCCGCCGCCACTCCGCCGCCGTCTCTTCCTCACCTCCCCCCACCTGTCACTGCCTCCTGCCGCCGCCGCCGCAGCCGCCGCCGCTGCCGCTGCCACCGCCCCCGCCCCCGCCCCGCCGCCTCAGCGTTGTCCGCCACCTCACCCGGCGGCGCGCGGCCGCCATCTTTGGGGAGGCCTGGGGGGGGCCGCGAGGGGGGAGTTGGCTCCGGCGCGCAGGGCGCCTGCGCAGAAACCTCCCGCGGGGAGGTGTCTGTCGGAGGGAGGGGCGGTGAGAGATCGGAAGGCGGGGCTTGTGGATCGCGGGGCGGGGCCGGAGCGGAGGGGGCGGGGCGTGCGGGAGGGCATCAAGGGAGGCAAGGGTCGGGTGCCGAGTCTGGGTCTTGGGCCTGTTTTGTGGTCTGGGTCTGTGGTCTGAGATCTGGGGTCTGCGGTCAGGGCTGCACGTGGGCCTTGCCTGTGGCCCTGGTACTGGGGCATGTGGTCTGGGCTTGCTTGTGTAAGCGCTGCTCAGCAATAACGAAAACACCTGTATATTAATCAACCCTGTGTTCACTACAAATCCAAAACACAGCCCCATACTAGCCACTGTGAAGAAAATGAACTCTACCCCAGCCAAACCCGGCACATTCCACGCTTTATGCCATACCATTTACATCATGCCCAGGTCCCACACTATTCAGCACAACTTTAACCATCCTCCTTCTTCCTGTACTTTGATATAATACACAGATGTCATTCCTTTAGTCAATGGACCACCCTTGTAAAATGTCCATTAAATGGCCACAAAGGCCCATGAAATGTCTTTTGAGTTCATTTATTCCATGAGTTTGGGTTCAATCAGTTATGGTGGTCAATCAGGACAGGAGAAGTGGTGTGTTGTGTGGAGTTACTGGGCGGCAAAGTCAGCTCATGTCGAGTCACTGATGCACTGCTTCTTGTAAGGCTTCTCTTCCATTGGTTTGGGTGGTTCCTGCTGTGATATTTCCTGTAACATGCAACTCAAAGCATGGTGCTGGGGCAGGGGCTTGCCCAGGTTGGGCCCTTGCATGACAGAGTGAAGGGTAGGAAGGGCTGCCTCTTTTCTGTACAGCCATTACTGCAATGAAAGTCAAAGGACTGAGATTGAGCAGAGTTCCAGGTGCATGTGCAAGGCTGTGGGCACCTGGGGCATACCCTGCCTGCTGCCCAAGCACGTAGTGTTCAATATCCGAGAGGAAAGGGGAAGAAATGTGCCTTTTCCAGGTGCTTGTGCAGGGAGCAACTATCTTCCCTCAACACCTGCAATGTTCAGCTGGTGTCCTGAATGCTAATTTGTGATTATCCTTTGCTTAATGTTTGTCCTTTCAGCTGTTATGGATTGAAATTATTTTACTACAGTGTTTGACTTAATGACCTTCTGCAGCAGTGGACCAAACAGAATGAGATGTTTTATAAAGTGATTTTGTTAATTTGCCTTAAAATTCTCTGTTATTAAGTTAATAAGTTGTTATTTCTCTTGCATTTCAGCAGTGTTCATACCATTTTTATAGCTTCACAGCAGGCAGATAGGTAGCTCCTATCAACAAAGGATGCATTAAATGATGTTTTGCCATCTCCTGGTTGCTCACTATAGGCCCCCTTTCCAAAATTCATAATTTCAGTGGTGAATAGCATCGTAGACTATGGTATCTCACATCTGAAAAACTAGAGAGACATGGGCCTGATCAATATTTGGATGAGCTACCTCGTTAGATACTGCGGAAAATGCTGCTGGTGATTCATTCAGTGGCATTCGTCTGTCTATGAGTCAGGGCTGAACAAATGCCACTGCACAGCATTTGTGGGTTGTACCATCCAAGGGCATAAACTGGAGATTTTTGCCAATCGCAGCTGTTAGGAGATCACTGATTTTTGTACCTTGTTCCAGTTTCAGTATGGGTTTCTGGAACTGGCCAGCAGTTTTGGTGGAATACAGCAAAGGGTTTCCACAGTTGCTTATATCAGGCACCACTCACTGGTGGTGGGGCCAAGAACAGCAGTGGCAGCAGCAGCCATGGGTACCATTGTAGGCAGCCACAGATCCTGGCTTTGTGTCAGACTGTACAGTTTTGAACTGATTCATGCAGCACTGATTGTATGTGCCCCACTGCCCTGAGAGAGAGCGTCCTTCATGTCTTCTCCTGGCTTCTCAGGAGAATGCCCTCTCACATTCCTTGCATGTGAAATTAAGAAATCTGTGTGATGTTTTGGATGTATGGGTGCAGACATACTGCTGTCACAGGGAATAGATGAGAGTGCTTAGGGCCCTTCTCCCCATCCAAACACTGGTCCTGGTGGTGCGTAAGTTTGCATTGCATGGCACAGTCCTTCATCTGCTTCCTTCATTTTAGAATCATAGATGTATAAATAAATGTGTATAAAATTCCATTTTCTACTGGAGAACCAATTAAAGTCACCTGGAAATCATTCTGAATAATATTAAAAGTGAGTGGAAGGCATTGGGGAACCAATATAGCGACCTCTGTGTCTCTTTTTAGGGGCTTGTGAATAAATGGATTTTTCTAAGCCAAAACTAAGCTAGATTAGATTATTTACAGGTGTGAATTGCCTATACAATCCTCAGGCACTTCTCAACAACTGACCCAATGCTCTTGCTTTCATCTGTTGCAGAACTTCCCAGAAGGACTCATGGAGACAGAATTTTTTTACAGATACACATCCAAGTGCTCATGATGAACATTTATGAAATTGGTACTGTAGCTAAATACAGTAGAGGAGAGATGGGGAGACAAATACAAAAATGTATTGCAGAGTACCCTCTTAAGATATAGTCGTGATTGTACAGCAATGCCCTCCTTCTTTGACCGTCATTTTTTCAGTCAAACAAAGTTACTATCTCCAGACTACTGTGAAGAATTGGTGTTACAACAGTCATTACTTCAAGTTTGCATTAAGTTGTATTTACTCAGCAAACTATGTAGCAGTCTGGTGCTGGGATTAGAACTGAGAAGCTCATGCTAGTTTTAAAATGCACATCACTTGATCCAATTCTCCAATTCTCTCCATCCTTGCAAGATGCTCCATCCCTGGAAACATTCAAGGCCAGGTTGGATGCCCCTCTGAGCAGCCTGATCAAGATGAAGATGTCCCTGCTCATTCCAGGGGGGTGGACTAGATGAGCTTTAAAGGTCCCTTTGAAACTAAACTATTCTATGAACGATTCTAAAATGAAATGAGGAAAACCTCCAGTTCTAAAGTGAAAATAATGTGGTTAAAGTTGGAGAGTTCACCAAGTTTCTTACACGTGCATCTACCTCCATGGTGAATGACCTGTTTTTACACTTCAACTGAGTTTGTAATTACGTGTAGCACCTCTGCCAGAAGGGAGAACAGTGACCTCTCTTGATAGTGGCAGCTCTGCTGCTGTCACATGGGACCTCCTGTAAGGGCAGTGGTTGCCAAATGCAGATCAGCAGATCTGCAGTCATACTTTATAGTGTTTTGTGTACCACCAAACAAACAGGTTTGTCATCCAAACTTCATTTGAAAACACTGCTGGGAACATTTACCATGGTCTTACACACCAGAAGGAGAGCAGTTTGGACTGTGGACTGTGAAAGCCATGAGTTCAGTAGCACTGCTGTCTTCTACCAGACAAGTACCATCAGTATAATATACAGCAAGTAAAGAAATAAAGACATGTCCACTTTCTAAAACAAGTAACTAATGTATAAACATAACTCGCCTAAAATAAACAAGCTATAAGATGATAGCAGCTTTATAAGGTGAATGAGGTTTAGTTTTGATGTCGGTAAAAAAATTGCAGAAAACTTTATTATCACAAAACTGAGTTACTGATTTCTTTATGTCATCTGAGGCATACAGTGTCTTCACCTGAGCTGCATAACACTCGTATTTGTCTAGATTTCTTTCAAAGAGGCTGCCAATCAGTATAAATTATTTGCTGTTTTCTGAGTTGTATGAAAGGTTTTGAACTGTAAAAATCCCACCTTAATATCGGAATGATGTATCAAAATGACAGTTCGATGAGAACTGTTTAATACTAGACATGATTAATTTCAATTTAGTTAATATTATCAGCTGTGTTTTCTAAATTTGGTGAATTAGTAGAACTCAGAACACATTGAGTAGTGTCGTATAATACAATTTTTATCATGTCTATAACTGGTTTTTGACTCTTGTTATAGAATAAGTATTGTATGATATATTTTACCATGCTTTTCTCGAAATTCTGATGAACACTTTAAAAGTACACAAATCCACAACTCATTGTCTTCTTTACCTGCTTTTCAGGACATGGATGATGAAGTCAATCATTCTATGACAGGATTAAACTGTCTGAAATTTTAGAATGGTGGCATGAAAATGAATGGGAGGATTAAATGGATAAAAATACTAATCCCGTCAGAGGCAACAAAATTCAACCATTCAACTCCTGCATTACAGAAGTAACTCTAACACAAAATTGGGAATTTGAGGGAAATTGCAGTTTGTTAAATTCAGAGGTTAGCTGAAATCTGCCATTTCCCTCTTACTCCTTTATTTCATTTTCTGGAAGAAATTTCACTGATTTCAAGGGAGTTGCTTTCAGAACTGGGCACTGATTAACATGAACAGGTATGGCATTGTGAGCTTAAGATGTTCAGGAGTTAAATCAAACCAAACTCTAAAAAAAAATTAAGTAGTCAAAAAATTTAAATTTTAAATTTAATGCAATCTAGACTTCAAAAACATTCACTGGAGCCCAGCTGACAAAGCAACCTAATTGAGTGGCATTTGTTTTTCTGATATGTCTATTTGCTATGAGGAAAAGAAAAATAGAGTCAGGGATTACCTGAACAAAAAGGAAATACATGGTTTAGAACCCAAATTATTTATCTTACTTTGTTAAAATGGAAAAAATATATGGCACAAACCTACTTGTTATAATGTTACTTTTCAAACTCATGTAAAAAACTAAAATACAAACAGTGAAAAATGCCTAGCAGTTATGTTCACCTTGGCATTGTTGCAACTGATCATTTTGTACCTTGCAAATCTTTATTTGTTGAAATCAGCCACTGGTTGAGCTGTGATTTTCCCATCATGAATTAAAGCTATGCTCTCATATTATTTACAGCCTTGAAGTGATATTTAAAACAGTGGTTGTAGACACCAACAAAGCAGTATTTATTAGCCTCATTACTTTCAGAAAACATTGATGTTTGTTTTTGCTTTGTGAGCAGAGATATTTCTGAACTGTCTTTAGTGATCTCCTAGTTAACAGTTGGTTTGTGATAGATAAAGCTGAATAATCAGCCAACCCTGGCTGTAATCAAAATATTTACCAGAAGCATGCTTTGAATTTGTGCTTCTACTTGCAGTTGGTTTGAAATACTTTTGTAGCATTCCTTTTCAAACCATGGTGAAAAGTTAGACATTAAAAGATCCATTGTATGGAAACAGAAAGGCTTAGAAGATTTAGGTGCAGAATTTAAGTGGATAGGTCATCGATCCACATTTATTTAGGACCTTTTTCCTTCTCGAATATTCAGGAATTTCATGCCCAGGTTTAGATCTTTCCAGGAGATTTGCTCTCTGGATAAATAGTAGCTTTCATCTGATGAATCACTGAGAGTCAAATATGAATTTTCTGGAAGATCACCTTTCTTTTGGTGAAACCTGGCAGATTTTAGTATGGACTGACTGTGCTTAGGAGTTTTTGACCTAATTGAGGTCCTAATTGAGCAGCAAGGAAATTACCTGTCCCATTTGAGCAGCTATGCCCCTATTTTGAGGAGTTTTGAGAAGCACAAGATTTCCATTATCTTTCTGCTGTGACTCTTTTTTTCCTTTGAAATACCAGACTCATGTTATGCTTGGAAACAAAGAAGTTGAAAAAAGGTTTCATCAACCTCTTCGCATAAGGGTGTATTTCAAGCTTGTTCAATAAAAGACCTCGCAGCGCAAGTCCTTGTCCACCAAGATAACAGCCTGAGTTACGCGTGCCCAGGGAATACTAATTAATCTCTTCATTCAGTTTTCCTTCTTTTGTGTGTGGTTTTTGTTTGTTTGGTTGGGTTTTGTTTTGTTTTGTGTGTTTGTTTTTTGTTTGGTTTTGGTTTTGGTTTTGTTTGTTTGTTTGGGTTTGTTTGTTTGGGTTTGGAGGGGGTTGGGTTGGTTTTTTGGTTGTTCTTTTTTCTTTCTCCAAGAAGTCTGATTATTTAGCATGTCACCAACATTCTCTGTGGTTTTCCAGAAGAATTTAACTGCTTCATGATGACTTGGAGAAAGTAGGTTCATCTCATATTTATTTCAAGTATTTTTCTTCCAAATGAAGTATTCAGACGATGCGAAAGCATCATCTGTGTGTTCAGACAAATACTGTTCATTCCTAAAAACTCTATGACAGTGGAAATCAAGTGTACTTCACTAGCTTCAGAATAGTGGAGCCATTGAAAAATCTTCAAACCAGGATGAGCACAAAGAACAGTCTTGACTTCTGAAGTTCTGTGCAATAAAAAGCTTAAGTCATGGTTGATGAGGTGTCTCAGAGATGTTAGCAGTGTCAAGCAACTGGCAATTGGTTCCTGTGGCAGGAAATAACAAAGGCAGCTCAGTGCTATAAGCAGTAGAAGCTGTCTTATCTGTTGTTGGAACTGTAGTTTCCTCCTTTTTAATCATCATGTATTGTAAGTGAATTTGTTTTAGCCCCCAGAGAAACATATCTTGCTTTTGTGTGGTCTGTTCGTTTGGTAATAATGGTACTGGCTAATGTGCGCACAACTTTTGGGCAAACTCAGATATTTAACCGGTCACTTGATTAACGCAATTGCATTGGTTGAGAAAAGTTTGGAACGTGGCAGGATGAAAAAGGGGAATAACCTATGCCACAAAGGGCTGTTAAAAACAGAGACACTGCATCTGGCTTAGGAGTCTTTGAGACACAAATTGCTACAGGATGGGAAAATTTTGTTAAAAAGTATTACTGTGCAGCTGCTCCTTGCACTGCTGTTGGCCATTGCTGGAGACAGGGTGCCAGGCTTTTAAAAAGAACTGCACTTTGGTCTGACCTGCTATGCCTTTTCATCCACATCTGCGTTTATATTTTGCCTGTGCAAAAGAATTGTAACAAAGAATAGACTACAAAGAAATTAAATTGTGTTGTGTTAGTCTGTAAGGAGCAGACCTTGGCCCCAGCCAAGATTTTGTCCAGTTCTGTATGTTGATATAGTTGATGATGAACACTAATATATGTGAGGCATAAGCAGAACACATAAGTACTTGCTGTGGTCTTAGATTGTTGGTAGGAAAAATTGCTTAATGAAGTGAAATCCTTTTGTTTACCTTGAAGCATCTCTGTTCTAGCTGATTTTGTTTTAACGCTTGTGGTAGTTTGGCCTAGGCCTTCCTTGGTGACCAGTTTGTAACCAAGGCAGTGCCCAGATTTACCCGGTATTCCCTACGACTATTATGTAAGCTGGGGTATAAGATGAAGGGAGGTAAGGCCTTCGCGCTCTTTCCTTCCAGCGGCTTTGGAGGGGCAGGTTTCCCTGCTGTTGAGTCTATCGGCTTGGAGAGTGAGGCCTGGTAAGGCCTTGCTGACCTTGGGAGACGGAGGTTGCTGGCGATCGTTCCAGAGCGACTTTCTGTTGTCCCAAGGAGAGTAGTAAGATATTCTTTGCTAATTCTTTTAGTGGATAGACCTTGGGCTATTGATTGGGATATATATATATATTTTATTTTGGTTTTGTTCTTCCCTTCCCCTTTCCCTTTCCCTTTTCCCTGTGAAATTGTATATATATTTCAATTGTATATAACTGTAATATAAGTGTAAATTAATTTATATATTGCTTTAGCTGTCTCTCTCTCTTGTTTCGGTTTTCTCGGTTGTTTTTTTTCCTCTCCCTCTTCTCCCTTGGTTTGGGGTTGGGAGGGGGACTTCTTGTGTTAAGGTTTGGAGACTTGGCTCCAAACCATATCACGCTGAAAACTATTTGATTCTGCTTTAATTTTCCCCCAAGTAGGCTGTAATCTTTCCATGCGCTTCAAGCAGAGACCACAGGTTGTTAAACCTTATATGTAGCTGATTATGGATACTACTGCAGATACTTCTTTACAAACTAGAAGAGTCCTCGGACTGTGCAAATGAGCAGCTTCTGTTTATTTGTGCATGGCCCTACAAACAAATAGACAACTCACAAATGCTTCCTAATGAAGTATTAAGAATAATAAACAAAAAATAATATAGATAAATAGTCTGAGCTTCTATTTGATATTTTTTCATTCTAGTATTCTTTGAATCCAAGCAACGGATATGTTCAGGGATGGTAACTCAAGCAGATTTCTTGTATACTGACTTGCAAATGATAGCAGCCTTGCAATTCTTGAAAGGATCTCTCTTTGAATATAAGGGTCAAACAACTTGAAATTTTGCTGATGGTGTAAAAAGAACAAAATATATTTTTTCTTAATCGTTTTTGGTCTTGCAGGAATCATTCCCCATTTGTTCCAGGGTAGATGAACACCACTCCAAAGGCCCTGACAAGTTGAAGAATCTAGGGACATAGACTAGTCAGTATGACCCTCTTGCTTCAGTAGATATCCCTTAAGCTCTGTTTATGCTGGGAAGTTCTACCACTGTCTCACCATGGATTGTGCAAAAAATAGCTGTCTGTTTCAGCATACAGGATAAGATTATTTTGCCTATCTAAAGTTCTGTTCCAATCGTTTAGTGCTTATTTATATTTTTGGTGATGATCTCTTATTTCTTCAAGGATTTTTATGAGAAGCAATCAGACTCCTCTAACTTCACAACCTCCTACAAATTGTACTTTGAGATTTTAGGTCCTGTGCTCAGGGCTGCAAGCCTCACTAAAGTAATTTGCTTTCAGTGGATGAAGAATTTCCATGTTCCTGATAAAGAATTTTAATGTGCAATAGCTAAAGGATTCATGTCTATTTTAGTATTACGTGCTTTAACATTTCATACTTCGGGGGCATTTGATGCAAGTTGTGTGCTGAAAAGATGTGGGACTATGTTGGGAATATTAAAGGCTAATGTGGACCATTTAAAGATATATTACGTTGTTGCAGAATCAATCAGTGCCTCTCTTGGGATAGATTTGTGCATACTGTGAGTGAAACCCCAAAATATCTGCAAGACTAAACTTGTGGACTATTGCACTGAGAACCTGTCATACAGTCTTGTACATGTCTCTTAGACCACTTTTTTGCTTTTCCAGGCACATTTTTATTGCTTCTAGACACTCTGTCAAGGAGTCTTATGTTAGAGGAAATTGAGACTATGTCCAAAAGCATTTTAGAAAACCTTGTTGGAAAGTGGTATAGCTGGAGTCACTGTGTTGAACTCTGATCCTCTCTGAAATTAGAATACAACAGAAAAAAGTTTAGAAGAAGCAACAAAAATAGGCTTTGTGAGACAGAGACAGAAAGGTCAGGCTATTAGGTGCTGTGAAAGAACAAACAAGGGATGATACAGTAGGTATAAGCAAAATTTTCCTTAGGTTCTGCAAAAGCATGAGCTCAACGGAGTTCCCAGTGAGGTTAAAATGACAATACCCCTCAAACTGATTAAATTTGTCTCTCCAAAAAGCACACAGACTTTCAGAACTCATTACTCAAGAAAATGTTTTAGCAGGAGTTGAGCAAGAATTTCTGCTGCTACCTTAAATAGAAATAATATGCAAAAGGTTATAAAACTTCATGTTCCAGGATGAAAGTCAGTCACTTCCTATTTAGGGTCAGGAAGACACTTCCTCTGGAGGTACACTATTAAGACTTGTCCATTACATGGTTTTTTAGCTTTCTATTTCAATCCAAATACTGTCAGGGACAGTGTTTCACTAGATTAACCACTGTTTGGTAACTACTAGTCCAACCTGTTCTAAATTTAAACACCCTTTTCAAATGTCTTATACCTTCCTGCCCTAAAACTCTTATTTTTATTTTGTCACACACAAGCATAAGAAATGAGAAGAAATAGTTTCCCTGCTAATCTGAATACATATCTACCAACTTGTTTAATTAGGACTGTGTGTATAGAAACTTTTTTCTGATTTCTTTTTCACTGAAATACCGTAGGCTAAATTCCATCCACCCTGGGTAAAAAAAGCCAAATTGAAGCAGTAGTCACTAATTTAGTACCAGGGTACTTGTATATTTGAGACCAATAAAACACTCCTGCATTTTTGCTCTGGTACTTACCATGAGTGGGCAAACTCCCAGTTAATGACGTTACTGACTCACCTTCCTGTCTGCCCTGACTTGAGGAGATAGAAGTGGACGGGACATTGTCGAAATGGACAAGAGCAAATGAATGTTTCCTGATAACCGGCTAACAGGGCACCAAGCAGTCATCAGTGCAGAAAGTGGAAAAACACAATTAATCCTCTAAGTATGAGAAAATCTGCTGTCATTTTCCGCAAAATAACCTCAATCAACTGAAAATTGTTTCAGGTAATTTTTTAAGTGGTAAAATATTAAGTAAGAGCAGTCTTTCAGAGATACTGATTTCCGATCTGCCTTAATAGGTAAATATGAAGGCTATGTATGGCACCTGCCCTGAAATATTTGGAAGGAAGAATCTTGTTTACAAGGTAAGCATCCTCTTTTCCTTGATCCTCTACACCAGATGATCCCTATGATCTCTCCATCACTATGTTGGCAATGGCACATATGTTTTGGGCTGTATGGCAAAGCTCAAGTCATGAAAGTCATGGTGTAGAAAAAGGCTTTGGTACACCAATAAAGCTGTATATCTGGGTTGTAAAACTATATAGGATTATAGATTTTATTGGGTAGATTAATTACAAGCTTGTAGTTATCACTCCACAGTTATCACAGGAGTCTTTCTTATTATTCACTCTCTTACATAGTCTTTTCCATACTTAAGTCTCACTCTCAAGAGTGAATTTATTTTCCACATGGCACACTAAAATGGACTCTGCTGAAGCATTATGCTACTTTGAGAAGTAGCATCTCCTTCAAAATACAGATATATTCCTATGGGTTTATGCTGTCAATAACTCTAAATAGCTTGTGATTACCACAGCACAGCAATCATGGACATAGTCATTCCCGCAGAGGGTCTTCCTTTGAAAAATGCAAGTTTTGAATCAAAGGATCCGGTTCTTGTTTACATGGTTGCAGATGACATTGCACAGACCTCCTGGTCTCAAGCGTGAGGCATGAGACTTTCACAGCATTGCCTGGCTCAGACTTCCCACAGCTTAAGATGTGTCTTCTGGCCTCGGCAAAGCAGAGTCCCCTCATCCTTTCCTGAGGGCACCATGTGGAGCCCACCCATGCTCTATGGACCCTTTGATGAAATACATCATCTGGTTTCTTCTGGTAGTACCATGTGAATTTCTTTATATTCTTAATATTGTCTCACCTCCATGTTACTATTTGATTAACTTTTTTTTTCAGGGTATGGCTATGTCATGATTTCATATGTGTACGTGCATTTGTATTACTTCATCACTTGAAATGCTGAATAAAGTTACCTTCTTTCACACTCAGAGAAGTGTGCTTACCTGGTTTGTATGCACTGGGTTTCCACTGATTTAGAAACAATGTCTCCTTAGTGTGAAGCAGCACTTCTTCAAAAAGTGTTGAGGCAGGTTTTTAGCTGTAACAGCAATTTTTATTTCTTGTTGAGGGTGTTCATTGCTCCAGCCATAACTTATAAGTAGAGATGCCTTTAATTTGCAGCCCCCTGGAGCAGGAGTTTAAATCCTTTACCTCTGATGCCTACTTAGGGCTACTTCAGATTAGTAAGTTCTGAGAAGAGCGTAGATATTATTTATAAACATTTTTTGGTAATTTACCCACATGGTAAAAAAATTTTTCATGGAGTGCTGCCTGCTTGTATCCCAGCATTTGCCACCCAGTGGTTGGTATATCAAGACAAACCCAAAAATGTCAGTTTTCTCACTAACTTTAAAGGGGACTTCAAACGACTAACTGATTTGTAGAACAGCAGTCAGATGATTCGCAGTAAGATAGATTACAATTGAAAGGACAATGGGTACATAACTGGACCCTGTGAAGGGTCCACAAAACCTTCCTGTGTTTGGTGGTTGTCTTCTTCTTTGGAGGATGGAAGCATGCACAAATATTGCTGGAGACCAAAATAAAACTTTTGGGTTCATGTATTAGGCTTTCTTATTACAAAAAAAAAAATAAATAAATTTAATGGGCTGAATTATTTAATCTGGCTTTTAGCTTAGTATCTGTTTATATGGTGACAATTTCCATCTCCACTATATCGTCTTTCAGCTGTAACTTTTTCTTCACTTTGCAGCCAACTAACTGAAGTCATTTGCCATGGAAGGTTTTGAAACATTTTTTATGGATCCATTTTGTCACCCTCAGACAATATTCTGAGATGATGTAATACATCTGTACATAACATTTTTATATTTTTCTATGCTTTGCTATTTTTCTTGTACTTTCTCCTTTAAAAATATAAAATACAATAAGTATTTTATTTTGTGTTAGAATTCTGTAAGAAGGCATGTAAAAGCTCTGTTCCATTTCTGACATTTTTAGATTAATTCCTATAATGCCAAAGGTCTAAATAAGTTCTGATCAATTCAATTGAGTGTATAAGACAACTCCATACTTCCTAGTGTTTCTTATATCAGGATTTGTGATTTCAAAGTGCTTTTGAGACTGTTTTCATTGTTAGGAAGAGAAGTTACTTTTTTTAGAGTTCTTCAATGACTGAGTTCACAGTTGGCATGACATATGAGACTCATTTCCTCATTTGTTACTATTTTAAATGTATACTTATCCTCCCACTCTTCCTGAAAAAGTTCTGTTTCTTGTAGATTCTCTGCCCAAAAGCCTCTATAAAAGCTAACATTGCTTCTTAATCTGGCAGACATTGGGCTATGCCTTTGAGTAATGAATAGGAACAGTCAATGTCTCTGAAGGTCATATCTCCGTGGGCATTTGATAGGGGTTCCTGTGGCAACGCTGTGCATGTTCTATGCGCCAGCCAGGCACTCTAGGTTTCCTTACGGTCAGTGGGGAGGAATGGGCACTTCTTGGGTGCATTTCATCCACACTGAAGACAGATATGTTAAAGATGTGAATGAATTTTTCTCTAACTGTAAAATGAAAGTTCAGAGTCCTCTGCCTCTGAGTTTCTATCATTCCATGGTCCTGAAGTCAACCTCTACCTCGTTCCAGGCATAGCTCAAAGATTCTCATGCAGTACCTACCTATGTCTTTGGTACAGCTTCCAGAAGTGATTGAGGTGCAATGCCCAGACATCCTACTTGGTGGGAATAGGTATTATTCACTTCATGGGGCTGCATTTCCAGGGTTCATGGATTCCTCCTTCACTCCAAGCTTTGCACCATGGGAATGCTCAAATGTAGAGACCGTTCCACAATTAGAACATTTTTAAATGCTTGCATTACACTGGTTGGAACTACAGTGATTTTTATCCCACCTGCCTCTTCTTTTTTGTCTCAGTGCTATTGTGGGATCTCCTGGACTTTGGAGATTTGCATATGTAAGAACTCTTACCCTTGGGTTTAGTCATTCTTACAAAACTGCAAGCAGCCGCAGTGTATGAAGAATAAGAAGTAATGAAGTAACGAAGGATAAGAATACTGATTTGCAGAGTGTTATTTAATGCAAACTTGCCAAGTGTATCTTCATCTAGAGATTTAATGAAATCCAAAGTTGTTTGTGATGACCATACAATTAAAGGGAAAATGTTCTCTTATCTCGTGGTCAGTGATGTATTGATATGGTTAGTTGTAGCAAATTAAGTTGCATCTGAAATTTTGTTTCCTTCATCATGTTTGCTGGAAGACCAACACAGAGTGTTTTAATGTGTTTCCTCATTTTAACTTTACCTGAGTTCTTTTGATTTCTATTGCATGTGGTTTGTAAAATCATTCTAATTTGTTTGTTTTGCCTTGAATATACTCCCAACCTGAATTTCACAATATTTTATCATTCCTATTTTACATGTAAATCACTGTTTTCTCCAATTGTCTTTTTAGGAAAATATCACGAAAATAATACTTAACGTCTGTAGAAAACTGTCTCCTAAACAGAGAACAATCTTTTGTCTTGCAGACAAAAGAGCTACTTTCCAGTTGCTTTAGAGCAAATGAAGTTATACAGTCCTTCTAACTTTTTTTTTTTTCCCTGACAGAATCATAGGTAAAACAGTGGATTTGGTTCCCAGGATTTTCTAAAATGGGACACTGATATATTTTTTTCTCCTTTAGAGCTTTTATGAAGGAAAATATCTCCCAGCAGGGGAAAAAAACCCTGCCAAAATTTTTTCAAGCAATGCTTCTGCTCATAGTCTGCCATATTGATTTTATAGTCCAGACTCTCTCAGTGGTAAGTCTACTTGATAGAGTTATGTGCCTAAAATATAACAATTAACTGGTGTTCTTAAGATTTAACAACTGGTTAATCAACTAGTTTGTCCACTAGCTAAGTCATAAATGATTTTAATATAAACTCTGTTTTTTCTAATTCATCTTTTCCTTGTTCTATGTGAATGTTTAATTAAAGCAATTTGTTTTGTATACATGGGAGGCGAGTTATGAGGAACACATGAGTCCAAGCTAAGCTCAGTAGCACTATGTTGATTGCATAGGGCATGGTCAAGGCTCTCCAGTGATTCTCTTACTACAGAGGGAAAGGTTTAGGGATTTTTCAGAACTCATGCTTTACTGGTCTGCAGGAGAGCTGCTGAAGATATGAATGGAAGCACCAGTACTGGCAACAGTCTTGGTTTGAACTGTAAAATAGTCTTTCCTTTTTAAAATAATTTTTCAGTCCTGGTAGTTTAGAGCAGACGGGTTGTCAGGTTATCGGTGTTGCAGAGGCTTCTTAAGAAAACAAACCAGAAGCAGAGGGAATAAAGGTGCAGATGCAGACATCTGAACAAGAGCTTCATCTTCCTATACAATGAAAGGATGAGAACACACCTGAGTGTTAGTGCCTTACTCTGAGTTGTCCTTGGTAATGACTTTCCCCTTTCCACTGACTGCCAAGGGAGCTAGGGAGACTGGTTTTCCAATTTAGGGACCTAAGTAAGGTACTGACAATTAGTAAAACAGGAATGGTGACATAGTAATGGGTTTGTACTTACGAATTTGCCTGTGAGATGTGCTGGCCAATAAATACTTCCCGATAGTGGTGTTGATGAGGATTCATGAAGTTTTGAGTAGGAAATTGGAGCTGACATCTTGGTGCCACCGAAGTCTGGAATACCGAATTCACTGGAATTGGTATTTCACCCATTGCTATGCAATGCAGCAAGACATACACTCCTCCTGTCCTAGCTGTCCTGATTGGTGCCCTCTACGAGCACTGTGGAATGTGTAGGTAAAAGATGCTCCGATCTACAATTTCAGTTTACCCCACTTGCAGAGAAGGAACTCGATTATCTCCTTTATTGCAGGGAAACACAGAGGTGAAAGGAAGATGTTACTAAGAAATGAACATGGAAAGCAATTTGTTGTTTTCATGTCCAAGTCTGTATGACAGTGGTACTTTCTTAATTGAAAACTGTGTTTTTCTGCAAAAGAAAAAGAAAGTCTCTCTTTTCTACTCTGCAAAGTTCATTTTGGTTGCTAGAGAAAAGTCTTTGAAGAGACTTTATTGAAATCTGCTTTTACTGAGAATTTCCACTGAATCTCTCACCATATAATTAAATGGTGGTCTGAGTAACTGATTACTATTAGCTATTACTGGACATATCCTCATATTTTCCTTGAGATCAGAGGTCACACAAATGGATTTACTAGAGTTTTCAACTCAGAGGGAGACAGATTGCCAAGGGGTACATCTGAGGGCATGTCTGGGCTGTGCATGGTGTTAAAAATCCTTGCCTTAGGTCTATGTAGCTGGATATGTGCACAGGGACCAGTGTGATGCCAAGAGGAGGCACTAGCTTGAGTCCCAGAAGCAGAGCACCTGCAGTGCTACCTTCAAGGTGTCTTGTCCGTCTTTTGGAAGCAATGTTGCAGGTGCAGATACCTTGTTCCTGGCTTCAGATCTAGTGTTTTCAGGGTTGATTTGGTGATCCTTTGTGCACATATCCCCATTGTGCAGATATATTATCCCCAGATTTTTATGTAAAACCATTGGGTAGGAGCTAACGGTGACTCATCAGGTTCAAAGTTATGCCTTGTTCCTTAAGAGAATGAAAGAAATTTTGATGGAGATATCCAGCAACTAAAATATTCACACTTGCATAAGGGAACTTCTCACAGATATTGCCAGAAAGAATAAGACAGCTGGCATAAAACAGTACACAGCAGATTGCCTACAAACTGCCCTTAACTTTTACTCGAGTCACCTTCTAATCCTACTGCCACCACTGGACTCTGCCATCTTAAAACAAATACATTTGTGGAAGAGGGATCAGCTACTGACCAAGGCTTTCTTTCCCTAATTCTGCATTTGTACTTCCAGGTGCTATTTTGGCTGTCCTAGCAAGGTGAGATCAGAGAAGCACCTTCCCTATATCCAGGGGAGTCACTGGGAGGGTATACTTTTTTAAAGTAATTTTTTTCCCTGAAGTTGACTTGTATGAGTCAGGCAGACCCAGAAAAGGCAGAGCATATGGGTGTGAGAGGTTTGCAAAAGATTATTGCACTCTCTCAATATTCTGTGTTTCTTGTCATCTGTCTCTGGTTTCAGAAAATCAAAAAATTAACCTTGGAATAAGAAGCAAAGCATAGTTCTTAAATCCTTATTTTTCTAGTGTCTTTTCCTTTTCTGAGGAGGTTTTCTAGAAATATATGTAGCTGACTGGCTTAAAAAAAATTTGAGATGTGGTTTATACAGAGAGGATGGCTTGAGTCCCTCCCTCAAAACACAGTGTGCCATGTTTGGCTTGCCTTGCAGGGAAACAGAGAGATGGGTGTTTGCATCTTCTGTCTGGGGAAAATGCTCCTCAAGATGTTGGTACTGTTTTGGGTTTTTTTTTTTTTGGGGGGGTACTGTGTGGTTTACTCAGGAGTCTTTGGGAAGGCTTTGAATATTAATTATTATTTAAAGGTGGCCACTTGGAACATGATGACCAGCAGCTTCTAAATGAAGGGAAAAGATGCAGATACCATTTGGCTACCTGATAAGACCAGTAGAGGTAGAAAGGGAGAAATGAAGTTGGAGTGGAGACACAGTGGAGTTCCCTGAAGGGGAAAAACTTCTAGAGTATTTTAGCAACTTCACTCTCAATTTAAAGTATTTTGGTGACAAAAGAATAATGTCATATGGCCAATACCAAGAGGTGAGAACAGAAGGTATGTTTTCCTCTGCATTCATGGATGAGGAAAGAGGAAAAAGCTTCAAACTCTTGTCTATTTATTTAGGGACATAGTGAATTCCAGGGAAAATGAACAGGGAAGCGATAGTGGAGAAACAGCCTAGGTACAGAGTAATGAGAACTGGGTGAAAGAAGAAATTTTACAGCACAAAAGAAGACAGAAGACACAGGTGAGAAAAATGAGAGGAAGGAGAACATAGGAAAAGGGACTTGACTTAAGAGATGATTATTTACTTTCAGAGAGAGAAAAGACAAGAAAGAATAAGAGTGTTAATGGTAGCTAGAGAGAGGCTAAGACTGGAAATAGTTAGAAGAAAAGGGATTTTGTGAGACAAGGGGGGTTCAAAGAAGTGTTCTTGGAGATCAAGCAGTAAGTAAATATAGTAAAATATTAGAAAGAAAAGTGTGAGAGTCAAAAAGAAAGTTGCATAAGGCAGAAATAATAAGGATAGTGAAAGAGAAAAGGAGAACAAATGGAGAGAATTTCTATGCTCGAGAAAGTTGATTCTGACCTATTTTGATATAAAGTGTCTTTAATATATTGGACAGACAGTACCAAGGGAACTTTGTGAGGATTGGGGAAGCCAATCTGGCTGACCCTAGAAGATAGTGATGCTGGCTGAAGCTCTGTAATAGGGAGAGGAAAAGGTGGTTCTGAATTGTCAATCCCAGCAAGTAAGCCTCACTGACCTCTGCAAATTTCTGGCCCTCTCTGCCAACACAGGGGTCAAGTTTCAGCTTTTAAGGTACAAAAATGGTGTCTCAAACCACACCTAGAAACCTGGGCTATACATCCTTATTTGCCAAAGTGGGATGAAGTGAATAGGCTTACCAGAATGGTATGTATTGACCACGGAGAAGGAAAAAGAAGGGAAAAATAATAGAATAGTAAAATAATTTAGAAGAAAAGGGCCTTTGCACACCTCCAAAATACAACTGGTACTGCAACCCCAGGCACCTTGATGGTGTTCTACAGGACTCACTCCAGTATACCAGAGTCTAGTTTGGACTGAGGAGCCTGAAATCACACACAGTATTCCACATGAGGTTTTGCAAAAGAGGAAGAGACTTTGGGGCTTAGGTGCAAAAAAAAACCCTGAAGGTTATCAAGAGAGCACAAATATTGGAAAATATTGGTAGATACTCTGTTATTAAACTTTCAAAATCCAGGCATTTCCTTTTTAGCATAACTGCCTTCAGTGTTGTAACTCTGATCTAAGAAAAACCCTCTTCTAATAGTCTAAAAGGATGCAGTTTGAAAATGATATCCACTTAAGAAGTAATTTCTCTCATTTGATGTTTAACTGCTTCCTTTTCTCAGATTCCAGACAGCTTGGAGGGAAAGGAAGTTTTGACGTATCACATGGCTGATATTATGGAGAATGAAAATAGCAAAATGTACAAGCTAAATTTAACATTACCTTGCACTTAACCATGCTGCTGCTTATCTACTCTTTTACTATGAAATAATACAGCTTAGTGTCATATATGAACCTGCTTTTGATCAAAAAAACCCTATTAAAGGTCTATTAAACACAAACGACACAAAATAACTCGAAATATTTGTCTTTTTCGAGGATACTGTTAGAGTGTGGAGCCAAAAACTTGTTCAGAGGCTGCCCTGAGGCCCCTTGGGGTTACATTTTTCTAAAAGGCAGCCAATAACCCTCGCCTCCACAATGGCAAAACTCATTTCACTGACTCATCTTTCCAATAACTGTCACATCATCCCTTTGAAAACAAGCAAACGCAACGACCAAATCCAAACAATTTCTTTGAATGGAGTGTCAGTGAGAGACTGAGCTTTTTATTTTACCTACTAGCTCTACAGTGACAGAGGTCCCTGGGGGGGCACCTCGGGGGGTGGGGAAATGTATAGGAAATAGAGTTGTGGTAGGTGCTACCTTATGGTATGAGTATCCCTATACCCTCAAGCACCCTGTTATCACAGGGAACTTTTGTACTGCATTACCCAATGCATACCATTTCCATTCCAAATACCCATTACATAAATATTTGTTATCTTTGCTTGTTTTGCTGTGAGCTGTGTAAGCTCCTTAGGACTGTGTCTCATGATCTGGAAACTGGATTCATTTAACCATGTTCGGTTCCGCTGATCTATGACTTCTCCCATGACTTTTGACCGTTAATGAAGCTTCTCTGTACTTCAGCTCATGACTCATAAAATAGGAGACAGGGTTCTTGTTGGCCAAAGAAAAAGCTATTAACCCTTATGAAGATCTTGCACACCCAGGTAGGAGGCTGTATCCGGAGGATTTAGGAAGACCTAAAATCCGTTAGATTACAGGGCTGATATGTTGTGTAAGGTCAGACGTAGCTGTCTTTGACTGGGTATGTCCCTTTACCAGGCACACACATACCCACCAAGCAATGAGAGAAAGGATCTTTCTCCCTACAAAAATACTTACATGCATTAATACCTACATACTTACAGCAACCTGGTTTAATGGATGGTGTCCCTGCCAGTGGCAGGGTGCATTGCAATTAAATGATCTTTAAGGTGCCTTCCAATCCTAACCATTCTATGATTCTATGATTTACCAGGCTTTCTCTCAAAAAGTTATAGAAATATCCACTTTTAATGTCTCCTATGGTCCAGTTAATAAATTTCTGAACACTATGCTCACAGTAGAGATATTGCAAGTAAGATACAGTGTATGACAGGTACGAGGTTGCATGCAATTTTTTGCATAGTCTAGTATACCTGAAAGAGCATCTTTGACCAAGAAAAAAGATCACATTTACTGCAGACAGATCAGTAGATGTGCTGCTGGCATGTACACCTGAGGATGAACTGCTACATCACAGGAAAGATTTAAGACTCTTTGTAATTTGATCATGTTAGTATGATTTGCTCTTGGCCTTGTAGGAACTGAACAATAACCTGTCCTACAGAAAGGATGCTGTGAAGATACACTGTTTTTTAACCACCCTCACTAATGCATATGAAAGATGAGATGGTATCTTATGCCATCACTGTAGTAGAAATCAGTGAGCTTACATTTCTTCACTGTGATATCTACTAGCACCAAAATACAGGACTCAATTGTTACCTTCTCCTGAGCTGACATCAGCGTGGTCATTTTCACAATGATATTTCTTGAGAAGCAGAGAGATGATTTTCATGGTGTTGAGGTCTTTATCATCATTCTTCTTTTTTTTACAGATTTTTTCTTTGAATTTTAAGTTCACAAAGTGAAAGATGAGAAACACCACTGAAACATGGAGAGAGCAAAGGCATTACTTTTTCAGTCTCAGGGTCTTTCTCAAGATATTGTAAGATCAAGATATTTCAGTACATGGCAAAATAATTGGAGATGACGTTTATCCTTTACAGAAATTTTCAAAGAGGCCTGGCTATTTCCATAGTGCTTACTTTAGGACTGAGCCAGTTCCACATAGAAGAAAATTTAAAAGAAAAGTTTGTCTTTTTTCTCAGTGTTATTCTTTTCTAGGCTTCAGGAGTGGTTGCTTGAAACATAACAATTTTGCAGACAGCATGAATATTATGTTAGCATTGGCAACAATATATGATATCATTGTTCCTTGGAAGGTGGTTTTTTGGGTCTGTGTTCTCTTGTGGGGCCCCTTAGTCCCCCACCCACACCTGCTGCCGTGTTTGCTCTGAGGGATGGAAAGATTGATTTTGTCTAATTTTACCACCCATTCTGAAGCTGTTCATTCATAACCTCTGATGAGACTCTTTACTTCATGTCAGATTTTGTGAATGGCAAAGCTGCCTAAAAGGCAGCTTCTTAATTGTTGAGCCCCTTCTTTATAGAAAATTCCTTACAGAAAATTAAACCGATCACCCTCTGAACTCACTATATGTATGGTGGTGGCCTATATGGTTTATTTAATTTTCCTCTCATTTTCGATCCCTACTCACATGTTTGTATGCATGCACGTGCACGCGCACACGCTCACATTTTGGGAACTGACATGGCAATTCAGTGTTCTATATCTTATCCCTTCTCTGAGCTGTGAAATTTTTAACAACTCCTGACAAATCAGTATCACGGGCATCTGACTGGGAACCACTGAAACTAAAACTCAAAAACTGAAGTTCCAGGTGCTTTACAAACTCCATCTATTTCTGCATCAGGCATCCACATCTCATATTTTGAGGTCATTCCAAAGGCACCACAAAGAGAGTCTTTGCTTTTTAGAAAAGAAAATAATGCAAGAGTTTTTTGAAAAAAATATTGTTTGCTTGACAGTGAAATAAAAAGACAGAGGCTGAAGAATCTCTGTAGGACTTATCTGCATCCAGGTCCTGTTCTGTTTCCCTTGGGAAATAGGGGTCATGTTGTATTTCCTGAGAAAAATAACATTTCAGCCTGGTAGGAGTTGCCTTTGTGTTTTGTTGCAGCCTGTAGAGATTCATAACTACAGCAGCCCTACTCCCTGTGCCCCGGCTTGTAGGACCTCAGGTTAAGCTGGCTCTGGCTCCCTGCTGCTGTTACCCTGCTGACAGAACTGCAGGAATCCCCACTCTGCCAGTTTTTGGGAGCTGCCAGGCTTAAATAACCCTAGAAATGACTGAGAAAGGAACTGAACTAGTAATCAAGAGCTTTATGATGTGTGGGCTATTCAGTCTTGCCTTTCCCCAGATGAATTTGGTCAGTACTAGACAAGTTTGTTAGAAGTGTCACAGGATGTTTAAAGGGCAAACATTAGTCATTCTGGTGCAGAGCAGTGTGGTGAGATTAATATGAGGTTTGATTCATAACCTGGATTAACAGAGGATACTTTTCAATGAGAAGGTAAAAGAGGCAGCTCTAACATGAAAGAGTATGCAACACGTAACAACTGTTCCTCTGTTGTAGAGAAATCAATTTGTGGTATATGAAATTGAATTAAGATGATAGTGCCCATCATCATGTGAAATAACATGTGACGTGGTGTTAGCAGTTACCTCCATCATGAACAGAGTCTTCATACAGACGTTCTCTGTTTTATGGAAATCTTAAAGCACATGAAGTTGGGAAAGATTATTAAAAGTCTCTATAACTCGATATGCTTTGCAGAGGAAGACTTTATGCTAAAACTGCTGGCCTGAATGAGAGTTGAAAAATAAAAATGACTTGTTTCAAAGCTCTAGTGTGAAAAATGCAGCAGCTTTGCCCAGTCCTTTGACCAGTTCTACAATGAATGATGACATTTGACAGGCTTCTCACTGTGAAGGGAAATTTAACACAGCTGTGCTGGGGTCTTAGAGGTCAACTGTCCCTCTCTGGCATTCCTGTCTTTAGTAAGAGAGTTGGCATCACTGCATGTGGGAGCAGTCATGTTCTTCTTGGGATCTGCCCCTAAATAGCCCTCGCTATTGTGCACAGTTGCATGAGTCCATTAACACATCCCTTTCAAATGCCCATCATTTTCTTTTAAAGATTATTTAAATATCAAGTATACTTTAATCCCATGCAATTCTGCATTCCTTTTCATTTTTAATGTGGAAAATTCTTTGCATCAGAAATATACTGAAGTTGCAGGAAAAGCTCATAGGATCATAGAAATGTTGGTTGCAAAGGGCTCTAGTCTGACCTCCCACTTAAAGCAAGATTATCATCAATGATGGGTTACATCGGAAGTAGCTTTGTACAGCCAAGTCCTTGGAAACCTTCAAGGCAGGAGATGCCACTCTGTGTCTTGGTCCTTGTTCCAATGCTGCACCACCCCTCCAAGGAAGAAGCTCTTTATGCCGCAGACAAGAAATCCCATAGCAATAGAAGATTCCTTTGTTAATGGGATTTTTTCTTTGCCACATGTAGGAGTCCTCCATTTGGGACACACTCAGCTGACTGGTACAAGTTGATGTTGCCTTTCAACAGTGTGAATTACAAACCTGGTATGAACTTGGATGGCTAAATTCATGCCTGCAAGTATTTGTAGCAAACAAATCAGCTGTGCAATGACGTCATTAAAACATACTGAGAGCTTCTGTTTGCTTTTCACTGCATAAATAGGTGGAAGTCCTTGGAAGGGAGCATGGAACGACTCAGGAATTCACCTTGTGCAGTGTGGAAAGCTTAGGGCTGTTTCAGTTTTTGTTGCAGGAGAGAGAGAGAGGCATCTAACTCCCTGTTTCTTTCTCAGACCTTTCACTGGGCAACTGTTTCCCTACAGAGCAAAAAGGTGGTTCTTCAGTTACCTAACCAGGACTCTGAATCTAAGCTCCCTTGGTAACTTTATTAGTTATCACATATCAGCTGAACTGCCTTCATCTACATACATGGGTATATGGATGATGTTGTCATCTTCAGCCGTCAGGTGACGGGATCTAGGGATAACTAATGCTGAATGGCATGGCATACATGCCATGTGAGTGGTCTAGGAGCATACTGTGGTGTCACATCTCTCCTGATGTCCCTGTGGTGTGGGCAGGTGCTGGTATCTCTAGTGGAGATGCTGGTGTCTCTACCAGAGGTGCTGGTAACTCTACTGGTGAATTTTCAGAAGTGTGTTTTATTTCTTGCCCTTGGTTGTGGTGTGATGTGGAAATATTGCTTGCATTCTTAAGCAGCTGCAATGCAAGAGGGTTGTGTGACAGTGGTAAGTGAAAGGATCTTTTTGTGCAGCTAGTCTTGCAAAGTGCTATGGAGTTTGTCACGATGCTTAATTGCTACCTGATGCAGACCAGTCACTCAGCATGGTCCATGGGTCTTTGAATTCAAAAGTTCCCTAAACACTTCATGTGATCTGGCTTGGGGAAAAAAACAAAAGAGTGCATAACGCAATCTAATATCACTACATGAAATATAAATTTCCCTATTTGATATACAAAAAATCTCAGCTTTATTTATTGTTGCTTGCATCTACATAGTTGCTTCTGCTTCTCCATTATGGGATGAAGTGCCAAACTGCTTCCTCCACCTGGCACCGCCTGTGGGGTGTCTGCTGCACCTATCTACATAGGAAATAGTGCAAAACTCCTTCTGAGATGTCAGACTTGGGTTTTTGCACACATAAGACTTGCAAGTACTATTGTTTGTAAAAAGCAGCAAATGCTGCTATGATTTACCCATCATAGAGTTCAAATCTTTCTATTTTCCCCATAGCTTGTGCTTTAATGCTCTGTTGAAGGGCTGTGCCTGCTCCTGGAGCTGTGTGTGCAATTCTTGTTGACTTTAATAAAAACTGTATTGGGTATCTGAGACAGAAGTAATTTCATAATATTGTTTTCCTTTCTGCCCCATATTGCTGTATTCTGTAGCATCTGTTTAATAAACTTCTTTCTCCCACTGGAAATTCTCCTCAATCCACAGTGGACCAATGACTAAACTGACTTTTTAAATTTAAAGTATTTTAGCTGAATATTTGGGTCACAAAGAGTGAGATCCCAGCCATGATTTTGCTTTATAGATGTCCACCTGCCTCTGTTGAATTCTTCACAGGACCCAGCTTGTGGTGGTCACCCAGAAAGTACATGCGGTCCTTTTTGATTTTGTTTTTTAATGGCAGGAGAGATGGTTACATTCAACTTTAAGCTAAGTTTTAGACAACTCTGGAGCAAAAGCTGCTGATCAGATGAAATTCCTCTGTGGTCCACACCATGGCTCTCAATGTGGGCTACAAATGTGGGCTGTGTGAAAACCACCAGTTTGCTTTTCCCTGGGGCATGAGCTGGGATCACACTACTATGGGAGCCACTGTAATGTAGAAGAGCTCTAAGATAAAAATTACAGCCCCTGTGCCGTGATCTCTGTGTTTGTCAGGGAGCAACAGGGGTGTTGAAATGGCAGGGACCCATGGTCAGGTGGCCACACTTGCTGGAGGTTACTTCCTTGTCACACTGGCAGCCCCTGCTTTGCAGCCCCTGTTGGGTGGAATTTGTGCCCAAGGCATGCAAGGAGCAATTATTCCAGTATTGAGTGGACAGCTGGCAAATACTTCTATCAAGATGTCAGCTGGGGCTTCTTGGCTGTTTTGCCTACAATTTCCTCCATTTTTGAGCACAGTAGTGCAGATGTCCACTTTCAGTCATCAACCTGGACATCAAGGTTTAAGGGTTCAGGCTTGCATGTTCAGGCTTATTTGTTTCTCTTTCCTTCATTCCTACCATTCCTCCAAAAAGTCTTCTGTACTTGGGAACCCTATGGGATTTTTCTAGGCTTCCTTTAGAGGGAACATACGTGTAAAATCATGGAGATATAACTACTCCCTGTGACCGATTTTCACTAACTGAGCTGTTGCTTCCCTCAGATGGCAGCTAGGTTACTGTCAGGGAACCAAGCATTTCTTTCACTCTTGTCTCTTCCTTGTCTCTTCAGTGCAGACCCACAGGAAGCAGATGATGACTAGAGGGTGCCAGAAACCTTTTCAAAGACAGGTGCTTGCTGCCCTGAGCATGAAGCAGGCTGGTTGTCACTGATGCTCACAATGAACAAAAGTTCGGTTTGGAGAACTAACTGTTATACCTAACAGTTATATCCTTCATATATAAGAAATCAATTGCTTTTTAAATTGAATTTATTTTGTATGGAAATGTCATTTCTAAGAGTGAGTGGCTGATGAAGCCTTTTCATCCTCCATGACTAATTCAAACTCTGCCCACATTTGTTGTGATTGAACACTTTACCAAGCCACAATTGCTCAGTGACTTATGTTAAAAGAGCATAGGTGATTAATTTGAAGTGCTAGTGACCTCATGGTGACAGGTTATGCCACACACAGTTGGCCTCAGTTAAGTGAGTTACAGTAGGGGTGGGTGTATCTTCTGGAGCAAGATCACTTGCGTAGTCCAGCAGATGGTGGTAATCCAGTGCCTGCTGTATGTGCTGTGTCCAGGTAAAATGATGAGAAAAGAGAGACACTTTGGAATGGCTTATGCTGGGTAGCACAAGGCAGGGGATGAGTCTGTGTTCTCCTTCAGCCCTGTTCAAGCTTGTGGAGGCTGCTCATGAAGGCTATTTGCACTCTTCTGTCAGAGAGGTGGAGCTGTGGGAAACATAGACCTTTCTCAGCTTCTGTACCAACTGCACGCCAGAAACAATTGCAGAAGGATAGGAATACAGAAGGATTTATTTTACTGTGTAAGTTTGAAGTTTGTCATTACTTACTAAATAAACTTAAAAATGATTGTTTTTAACCTATGTGACAGCTGAGATCTTTATTGATTTGCTCCACTTTGTCAGGGATGCTTCCTCAGGTGTTTCACAGTTTAAACTCATAGAGAATGGAGAAAAGCTCTTGTGAACAACGTATGTAATCAATATACACTGAGGCAATAGAACAACTTCCTAGCACCATTTAATCTCAAAGAGAGGGTAGGAGTTGATGACAATCCACCAGGCTTCTTTGTTGCTAGCAGTGCAGACAAAAAAATGCAAGCAGGATCCTACTACTGAGGGAAGGAGGGAAAAGTGTGTTGCAGATATGTTCTTGTGGTATATTGGCAGTTGAAATCAAACAAAGGGAGGAGGAAGAGGATAGGAAGTATTGCTGTGTTGCCATCACCACTCTGTGACACCCCATAAAACAAAGAATATGAGTCCCTAAGCTAGAAAACCCAGAATTACTGCAAGGTCAACACGTATGGACAGGACAGAATTTTGCTTCAGCTTAAAAAATTATCAGCTCCCACATTCAACTCTGTAGATGACTGCAAGCGTTTTGGAAGATAACAGTATCACTCTACCATGATCATCTGGCCTGAATAGTCCTAGCTACAGCCCTATATTAGGGTGGTTATGGCAAGGGTGCATGGGGCTGTCTTATAGACATGGCAAGTCCCTAATGTGTCTGGTCATAATGTTTTACTGATGCAATAATAACTATAGGACTTTGCCCAAGATTTGATGTTTCTGAGAAACATGTTTATCTAATTGCAGTCAGGTAAACTCTTGATACGAAAGGGCAATCAAATGAAACATCCCTCTGCTGACATCCCAACAATTTAGCTCTTATCCTTTTATTTTCTAAATTTATTTCATAACAAAGCAAAGCTATTGATTTTCTTAAATCATTTTCCTGACTAAGCAAGGGGCTGTGTTATCTCTGAGCCAGGGAAGCATTCAGTCCATATTCATTCTGGATGGTGCAATGATTCATAGACATCATAAAAAAGAAAAAATTTCAAAGTGAGCAAATTAAGTTAAATTCACAAGAATCAGGCTGAGCTAGCTGCTTTGGATCATTAAGATGTTGATAAGTTTTTCTGTGTTATTGAATTGATGGATACCAGCTCTAAACCTTCCGCATACTCCTAATTTTGTCGTTCCCCAGAACCAGAACCACAGGTGCCTTCTTTGCAATTGTTCCTGGTAGACTTGCTGGGGAGTAGGTGTTCAAAGTGCAGAACTAACCATACAGCTCAGTGCTGTGTTTAAGATCTAGCTTTTACATAATCTGAAGAGAAAATGGAGTCTATTTATCTGCAGATCCTAAGGTGGCTTGAAATCCACCTTAAAACAAATGTAGTAGTTTTGTGGCTCATACTACTTCCTGACATGGTGATCTCAAGAATTGCTATTTAGAAATTATATTGCATAAGTAGCATAACGGGGTTTCTTTGTTGTCATGAACATCTAGGAGCAGATGTGATCCTTTCGTTACTTGATTTTAATTGACTTCACATTAGGAACAGGGCTCATGTGAATTTGCTCCAGGCGCTTGTAATCTAACTTGGGTGTCACCATTGTGACATTTAAAGGATGTGGCAGGAGTGTAACATTGACTTACATGAGACACTCCAAGGGAAAGAAGCAAAGGAGGTGAAGGGAGACACTTTCACAGTGCTCAGCTGGGAAAGGCAGTCTTCACATTGTCTCATGCTTCATGGGCAGCACTGAGTCCTCTCCTCAAGTCTCTGACCAGGTGCTGGCAGGACATGCTCACCAGCTTTTGTGGCAGAAATGAATTCCCATGTTGGTTCAGAAGAGCCAATTACAAGTTCCCTCTCTTAAAGATCTTAAAGGTCGCCAGGATGCTGAAATCCGAGAGTTGAGTTTTAGCCTCTTGACTTTGAATGACCACTTGTTCACTGCATATCCCTTGGCAGAGGCCTTATCCTGAGATCTGTATCCACCTAGGGTGCCCACAGTCTGTGTGTCAAAACCCTGACTGTCTCTGTGCCACCTCTACAGATGTAACATTATAGGACAGATAGACAGAAGTTTGTTACAGGTTACAGCAGCAACCAGAGATTTCTTCCGCTTCTAACGTGCTTGCTTTTTCATTTGAGGATGGGTAAAACAGGGATTTCAGCTTCCAGGGGAGTGTATATATAGTGGTACTTGGACTTTTCCTCCCATTTCTGAGAAGCAGCTTCAGCCACAGGTCTATTCAGCCAGGGTCAATCTCAGGAGCCCACCTAGAGTGAGGGGCCAGCCAGACCAGTAAAAGAAGAAATCTTCGATCCAGCTGACATGTTGTCCCCTCTCTTGTGATCTCGATTTAAATATGTCTTTGCCTGCTTACTAGACAGAGCCTTGTATTACAGTTCCCCTGCACCCTGCCTAGTAAAGGTAGAGAGGAGCAAACCCTCCACATGCAGCTCATCACGACATGCCTTACTTTGTTATACAGTTCAGTGACTATCACAGCTCATCTAGAGAGCTGAGCATATGCAGTGCTTTTCAAGGTTGGTAGGCTTACAGTGTTGTTCACCATTGCTGAGATGGTTGTTTAATACAGATTTAGAAGAACAAATTTTAAATCTGGAATATATTTTCTCACTGCATCTATATATTGTTATCATATTGTTGGATGATAAGAATTAAATTCACTATAGTTTGCTGAATATTTTTATACATGGGAAGAATCTCAGTAATGTAATTGAAAAACATTGGCAGAACTTGTCCGGGTTTGTGTAAGCTCATGGGAGAATGTTTCCCCCTGTTAGGGGGAAGAGTTGAGCTGGGATGGAGTCCGAACAGCAGAGTCCTGGAGAGTTGGACTTGCTCTTCCTGCTTCCATTAGGCATATGTGAGACAAGGTAACAGTGATGGCTTTATAGGAGTCACCAGCAATAGTCATACATCCACACATACATATATGTCTCAAACTTCAGCAACAGTAAGCCTGAGTTTCCAAAATTTTTCTAGTAACAACAGGATCAAGACTCTCTGCAGTCTACTGTCCTGGACAACCCCTGTCCTTGACTGCCAAAAGCTTGCTCTGACTATGAACTGCTCTGACCAATGCAATATGTATATTGATAAGCATGGATTTACTCCTGATGTTTTGCACCTGGGACAGAAAAACCCATGTGACTGCTCAAGATGAGAGCTGACTTGGTAGAGAGCAGCTCTTCAGAAGAGGACCCGGGATTCTAGTGAACCCCAAGTTGAATATGTCATGAGTCTGCCCTTGCAGAGATGGATGCATACTGGAATACATAGCAAGAGAAGAGCATAGCCAACAGATCAAGAGAAGAGACTAGTCCCCTCTACTTGTCACTAGTGAGATTGCATATCAATTACAGTGTCCAGTTTAGGGACACCAGTGCAGGAAAGATAATGAAAAGCTGGAGCAAGTCCAGCTGAGGGCCACTAAGATACCCAGAGGGCTGAGATTAGACTGGAGAAGACAAAATCAAGGGCTGTTTTCCTAAGCTAAAAGGGAATTACACAGAAGATGTTGTCAGACAGCTCTCTGGATACACACAGAAAGATGAAAACCAGGTTGAAGCAAAGGAAATTCTGATAAGACTTAGGGAAAACTTCTTTAGTGAGGGTGGTCAAGCACTAAAGTAGGTTTCTCAAAAAGCCCACAAAATCTTTGTCTTTAGAGGTATTAAAAACTTGACTTAACAATGCCGTAAACTAGCTGATTTAACTTCGAAGATAGTCTTTAGGGGGTGAAGAGAGAAAAGGTCAGCCTGGGTGACTTCCAGAGGCCACTTCAGCCTCTTGCATGATTCTATGGTGATTTGCTCTTTCTGATGTCCTGGATGTACTCACGTATGCTGTATTATGGACCAGTGTATATTTAGGCAAGCTGAGTACAAACCCCTTGGAAAGCAGCATTCCCACAGTGTAAAAGAGAAAAGGTCCCATTCATTTCTACAAGAAGCTCCCCACTGTGCTGAGGAAAGGGGAGGTTATGTCGTCCTCTGCCCCTCCTCCTCACTGTAGCTCTCTAGCACAGACTACCACTTATATGCCAAGCTTGAAGGTAACAGGCAAACTTGTTCTTATTTATTCTAGAAAGGTCACTTTAGACGTCGTACCTGGATTCTGGGAGGTCCAGTCATGACTCAATCGTCCAGCTTAGCTGATTTAGGCAGCAAGAAGCCAACTGTATTGCTTGTGTTCACACATCCAGCATGAGTCAGTATTTTGGCTTAAAGTTGTAACTGCAAACCCCTGGTTGCCAGAACTTTAGTCTCTCACCTGAGGCCTCCTTTTTGGTTTGACTTGATCCTAACTCAATCTTTCAGAAACCAGCCATAGCAGTGTGACCTCTAATGCCTTAAACCTGCACGAACTCAGTGGCTGAAGAAACTGTTGATCTGCAGCAGACTTCCCAGGAGCAGGGATTTGACCCAGGCAGGGTGTCCATTCAGCATGCACTGGCAGCCCATTCTCCATTGTTCCATCAGCACCAGGCTAGCTTGCAGGGAGTGAAGGTGAGCCTGTGCCCCTCACTGCTGGATGTGCAAGCACCCTCAGCATGGGACAGGAGTGATCACCACACCATCTGTCAGCGGATTCAGCCAGTCCCAACTGCAAGGTCTGGCTTGAAGAGAGCAGTCACATCCTGAATGTGACTCCAGTGAAATTTCCAGATGGAGGTTATTTATTTGTCATGTACAGTCCTTTCACTGTGCTTTGTAATGGAGCAATTACACCCTGAGCACAACCCTTCAAGACATGCTACTTGCCTGCACAACCCTGCAGAGTGACTTGGGCATGTTGCTTTGGGCAATTATCTGAGGGCTTTTAATTTGCCTAGTCAGGAACAGTTTCAGAATGAATTGATGTTTATATCTGTGAAGCACAACCTGAAATCCTATGTTTTCATCAAGGCAATCTGACTCTCCTGAAGTAGCAGATGAGCTTTTGGAGCTTTTGAAAACAGATTTTATATATTTAACATTTGTTAAAATGAGCATTGTGTGGTCAAACTTTCCTATGTTCTTTTTCCTGTTTCTGCTTGAGTGCTTGGGAGGGAGCGATTGCCCTTGCAGCGCTAACTAGGGATAAGTTCAGGATTATGTTTCTGGGGAATCTGCCTGGGGAAGCATAGCTGCTACAAACTCATGCTGACATGGATGAGATTGAGAAGTCATTTGACTGGAATCATCCCCATGTTAAAAGACTGGTATTACTCTATCCACAATGGGCAAATAAGAAAATATATGATTAGGAAGCCCTTGTTTTGGGTTTTGTTTTACAATCCAAACCCTCAACAATAGTTGCATACAGTTTCTGTTTCTTCTAGGTTAGTGAAGTTTTGGAAAATAAAAAGTTTGCAGGCTGGCACAATGAACATGGGACCAGCAGCTGTATACTTCCTTTACAATTTTTCTTTTAAAATAGACTGCCAGAAGAGACGACCTTCCACCACAGCTTCCAAATCTTCCATTTACTGAGTTTTGCTGACTTTTAACCAGCTCATGTTCTGCAACCCTCTCTTTAATCATCCTCTTTCTGCAGAGGCTGCTGTCTCCTTCTCTTATGAATGGCTGGTACCCCTGATGATTAAACAACAAATATAATTTTCTCACAGACTGTGTAATTGTTGTGCAGCAATGGAAAGAATAGAATAAAATGGAATTATGACTCAGTGCTTGGCAGGCTGTGGAGAAGAGGGGTGTACAAGAAGTGATAAATATTTTGAGGATTTCTGCTCAGAAATTCAGTTTCTAAAACACACTTAGCTGATACAATTAATTAAAAGATAAAGTTCTTAAGTGCTTGACTAATCTATCTGGGATAAGGGAATAAAGAAGTTTATATTTCTCTAGCAGTGTGCAAGTCAAAATAGCAGTATCTACCACTATAGATAAATGCCTTGGCAGAATTCTTGATAACCCAGATTCCTAAGACTTTCTAAGTCAGCTCTTTTCCTTCCTATAGCATATAGTCTGCTGATCCCTCTGATATTTATAAATCCAAAATTCATTTTTAATTCATTCATCTCTCATTTCTAAGAACTACCAGACACGTTTCCCCAGATATATATGCATAATTCCAATTGATTTTAATGGCAGCTGGCAATTACAGAACTAAAAAAAAAATTGGTAGTATTTATTAAAAAAAAAAAAAGAAAGAAGCTTTACTTTCAGAAGACTGTGTCTAGAGGAGACTTCCAAAAAAGTGCTTTATTAGTGGAATTTCATTCTGAAAGTTAAAAATCTTCTTTTCTGAAATAAGGAGACAGTTATTGGCTGGCTGACTTTATTAATAAACAAATGAGTGCTTCCCTCAGAATTTTTTCCCTCCCTGTATAAAACAAAAATACCTCTAAGGAAGCAGCTGACACTCATTTTCCCTTTCCACAGAGCCATGACTAGAGTTGGTGCCTTTGTATCACTATAGGAGAGCTCAGCCAGTGACGGACTCCCAGGGTAACAGTAACTGAGAAGATGAAGACGATGGATTCAAATCAAGAAAACTGAGTTGCTGACAAACTCATAATGAATCAAGTTAAAGTAGAAATGCTGTGTGAGTCTGTGAGGAGATAAATTATATATCACTGAAGACACACTTAGAAAGAAACTAGAATGGTAGTTGTCTTAAAATCATCTACTCATGAAAAGCTACTTGCTGTTTGGGTATCTGGAGCTCTGGGGCATGTCCTCCTTCTCCTCATCCCAACCCTGGGATGCTGTGAGCTTGAGGTTGTAAACTATGCTGGGAGTGTCTGCTTGATTAGTTCAAATGCCTTCCATGTGCCCTTAAACAAGTCTTTGTGTACCAGTCCAAGGACTTTCAGAGTGGAGCTGAGTACATTGCCCTTCTGACTTCCCTGTGAATCCCAGGCTAAGCTTCCTACAAGCACAGAAGAGGAAGAAGACCGCCCATGAAGGGCATGGAGGAGAGATCACTTCAAAATGCTTTTCTCCTGGGACAAGGGACTTGTGACCTCGTGTGCTGTATCTTCTCCTTTACCCTGGGGGCAGTTGGGTGTACTGGGTCACTGCTGTGATGGTGACTGCAGTCTTATTAATTGGCATGATTGATATGCACTGCTTCTGAAGTCCCCATACACTTATGTACTGCTCTCCTATCTCTTGTGTTGTATTACTGATCCCATCCCTACATGACTGAGCAGTGTCCCTATACTCTTCCCAGGGTACCTGGGTACCCTGCTTCCACTAGGTGTGCATTTTCTTCTTGCCCTTAAGTTTGACCAGTGAGTCTCGATGCAGCTATGCCATCTTGCCTTCCTTTTCTGATTTCTTACACCTGGGGATCAGTAATTCTTGTGCTCTATAGAAAGAGTTCTTAAAGACCTACCAGGTCTGTTCTGCTGCCTTGTTCCTGAGAGTAGTTTGCCAGGTGGCCCTAGTGACTACATCCTTAAACAGTTAGAATTCTGCTTTTCTAAAGTTCAGGACGATCCTGACTTTACTCTTTGCCTGACCCTATCCTTCAGAACTGTGAACTCCACCCATGTGAGATCACTGCAGCTAGACTCCAGCCACGGGATTTGTCCCACCAAGTCTTAGTAATAGCAATGACCTAATTTTCTAGGAGAACAGTGGCTTTCAACTCCTGCTGCTTGTTGTCCATTCTATGTGCATTGGTGTAGAGGCACGTCAGCTGGGCTGTTGACTGTGTCACTTTCTTACAGGAATACCCCTTAATTCCTTTGAGGTATTTCACTGGTGTTTCCCTGTTGGCTCTTATTACCACAGGAGGCCCTGGCTTGTCTCCATAAGATTTCAAGCATGCTCCAATGCAGCTGGCACATCTAACAACATGCTGAGGGCCCTCACTAGCACCCTGTTCCTATAAAGTTGCTGTGATATTCCACAGCTTGTCATGCGAGCCTGATATTACCTCCCTCTCCCTTCAAGTCTAGTTTAAAGCTCTGACAATGAGTCCCTTTTCCCATTTTAGAAAGGTGGATCCCATCTGATACCTGCAGGCCTGGTGCTGTATAGGCCAACACAGAATTGTGGTGGGGACATCAGCCACAGAACCATGTATTATTAGACTGGCCAGTCTGTTTGTTCCCATGTTGGTGCCCACAAACGGAAAGAGAGAGGAAAAAATAACTTGTGCTCCTGATTCCCTTGTCAACTCTCCTAAGGCCCTGAAGTCTCTTTTCATCATCCTTGGACTATGTCTTGCAGCTTCATTGCCACCTAGATGAAAGAGTAGTAATGTATAATAGTCTGAGGGCTGTACCAGTCTGGGAAGTTTCGTATTGATATCCTTAAACTGAGCCCCAGGAAGGTAGCAGGTGTATGTATCTAGGTCTTTTTGCTAGGATGGGATGTCTGCCTCAAACCCATTTGTGTAGTAGAAGACAGTGTGAAAATGTATTTTTCATTGTTTATACTGAGGTTTAGTGCTCGGAAAATGCTTGGTATTGTGTTTGCCAGCCACTGAATCCATTTGAAGGAGGCAGACTTTATTAACCTTCCAGCTATGAGAACTCTTCTGTAATCTTCTGGCATTGGGTTGGCATTGCTGTTGCTGTAGTGTTTGCAAACACTCTGAATTATATTGAAATACTGAGGGCTTATGTGCCCCTTATATCCATAGTGACTTGAATGAGATATTCTCCATGCTGTACTTGTATTTGTCATGTGTCTCTCTTATACTGAGAACCGTAAGTGTGGCATGATGGAGGAAAGTATTTAGCTCTCTGATATTGAGAACAAGCTGCTTCATACCTTTCCTTAGGAAACCAGTTAGAAGAAAAGAATTCTGGTTTAAGGGAATTGTATGATTTATAGTTGCAGCTGTTTACTTTTTCTCTGTGTAAGTCCTTGTGAGGTGCACTATAAAAAACACTGAGAAAGTCAATTTTTTCTAGAGTGTGTTTGAAAAAGGACTGTATGTGTGGAAGAAGCAGTCACTAGCATCTGTATGAGAATTGTCAAAGTCATTTCCATCTGGGATAAAGAAATAGGAAATGGATGAGACTGAAATAGAATTATTGCTCTTGACTACAAAGTCCCACCAAAACATGTGTTAAAGGAAGTGGCCAAGGCTGCACAGACATCAAAGAGGCAGGAGTCCTTTCCTTCTCTGTAGTTTTCAATGTTTACATGCTGTCTCATAATAAACATTGGCAGAACTGCAGTCTTTGACAGTGCTAGCAGTGACATCTTTTATTTTTTCGTTACAAGTGTGAATATTACCAGTAAATGTACAGTGACAGGAGAACTTCTCAATATGGAAAAAGGTTTATCTGTCTTCTTCCTGAATGACACACACTTACCTTTAAATTTCACTGCAATGTATTACAAACTATGTTTTAATGTACAGATGTGCTGATCAATCCAAATTGGTCTCTATGGCAAGCTTTGTCTTCCTCATTACTTACTTGTCTTCCTCATTACTTCCATGTTAGTCAGTTATTGCCTTAGTTATGACTTTTGCCAACAGTAACTTTAAATACCTACAAATCACTGACAAAGATTCTGCAACAAAACCCCCACTACTTTGCACAGAAATGTGTATCTGTGCTCTCTTTCCAAGATGTTTCTTTTCCATCTTTCCAAGGGAAGATCCTAAGAATCTTTAAAATGGCGTAAAAACATCCTTAATAATCCTATACCTAAATTAATTTTTCTGGGATCTGATTCTGAAAATGTCAAAAGGAAACAGAGAAGCTTCATATTGTTGCCTAGAACTTCTCCCAAGGGATCTAGATAAAATCAGTATGGATATTTTTAATTTGGTACATTAGGAAAAAGAGAAAACCAAAAGCACTGTTTTTCTTCCCTCTAAAAGAGTTTGATCCCTGAGCTAAAATACTAGAAGGCCAATTCCAGTCCAGTCCTCGGGAGGCTCTCACAGAACATTTTCAAATCTCTGTGAGATGGAGAAAAAGAAAAAAAATAGTAGTGAGAAACAGATATTAAAAAATGAAAAGAAAATTATTTTCTAGGCTGATATCTTCTGAATTAATACAGGGAATGATACTTAGTAATATTAACACCTACAATTTGGTAATTTCATTTTTTTAACCTGCTATTTTCTTTCTATTTCAGTTAATTAAAAAAAGTAGCTCTGACCTGACAATGGTCTCCATGGTGCTTGTAATCACACTTTCCTAAACCCTGACATGCTGTTGTTTGTTATCACATCTTCTTGGGTTTCCCGTTATTTTTGAAGACATTTTGCTCAATTGAATAAGAGCTGATAGGAGATAACATGCCAAAAAAGGCTGTGTGAGTTTTTGCTCTGAAAACAACAGCAGTGAGAAAGGCATCATTTGGTAAGATTGCTGGGCAAGGGTTTCAGATAAGCATTGCACTGACAAAATACAGGCAGATGAGAACTAAGCTGCCTGCAAATGTATAGAGCAAGCCAGAGCTGTGGTATCTTTCAAAAAGCAAGCAAAATCATTGCACTGATCTTCTATTCCTTTAATCCAACATAGTAAGAAGTAGTTTTCCAATTTGTGTCCTGATGTATTTGCTTGCGTCACTGTTTATAAAACAAATCAAGCAAAAAGTAAGGGAAAAGACCTCTCTGTTAACCCTCATAGCCTTGCAGTTTTTCCTTGACTGATTACAAAGTGCTTTCCAAACACTAATTAATCATGTTAGAAGGCAGATATACTGATATTCTGTCAATTTTCAAGGCTGAACATCTTTGCAGCCAACAGGCAAGCAGAAGTTAATGAATGGAAGAGATTATGTGTAGGAATAATTCAGCTGGTAAAATGATGAGCAAGGAAAAAAGGGATCCACTAAGTAGAGCTAAAAAGAAAGAGAGAAATGAGTGTTTTTAGACTATGTCCAAAATATTTCAGGTAGCATTATGGCTAAAGCACTTTTATTACAAAATACATAGGTCCTCACCTGAAACAAAATTAAACTTCAGTGAACTAGTCACAGGAGAGAAGAACTCATTATTAGTGGTGTGGATATTACCAGAGTAAAATTTCTTACGCTACACAGTGAAAGGCAACTTGGCAGGGTGGCTTTGATGCTTGTTCCATATCTGACATGTCCTGCAAACCCACAGAACTATTGAGCCATAGAAAAATTTGGGTTGGAAAGGACCTCTGTAAGTTCTCTTGTCTAATCTCTCCCACAAAGCATATCCAGTTACAGCATGTTGTTCAGGGCCTTGTTTGGATGAGTTTTGAATATCTCCAAAAAATGGAGATGCCAATATCTGCATGAATATTTTGCTGTCCTCACAAGGAAAAGATATTTCCTAAAATCTGATTGGAATTTCTGTTTTTGCGGTTTATGTCTGTTGCCTCTCATTTGATTCCTCTACACCTCTGAGAAGAGTTTGTTTCCTCTTTTTCTGCATCATACCATAGTGTAGCTGTGGTCAACAACGAGATACTCCAACCTCTCTCTTCCTCAGGTTGAACAAGCTCAGTTCCATCTCCTGTTCCTCATATATCCATCCACATGCTTCTTATGAATATCTCCTTCATCAGTTGACTAGAGCATAACTTGGACTCTTGAATTAGGTGTCTAAACACCAACAGAATGAATCTGTGTCAGCCAAGAAAGAGGACAAAGTCAGTGGTCTTTGACCACAATTTAAGACTTGTGATCAAAAACCATTTCAGAAGCCGCAGGGTAAAAGAGTGAATGACTGACTCAGAAGAATGCTGAGTTTCATGGTGACAACAGAAGAGACTCTGCACAAGCTGAAGGGACTCATCCAAACTGAGCTTTTCTGGCAGTGATGGCTTTTGCCTAATTAGGAGAGTTCCTTACTCTTGGATCATTTTGTTGGCTTCAGAAGGTTAAAGTGGCCACCAGTGAAATGGTTAACTCTGAAACATAAATTCTAGTCAACAGATATTGTGTTAACAGCACTAAGCGCTCATGACTCTCAGACAGCTGTTGCTTTTGTCTGTATAAAGATGTTGTATCCAGAAGGCTGCAGAATCAAAGACAATTAAAGTCAAATAACTTCTGAAAAAGCTGAATTATAAATGTGTAATGGGAAGAATGACTTAGGAAAACAATTCACAGTAATTCCTTCTGAGCTTGGTAACTTTCACACAAATAGGAAACAGACTGCAGAACTGAAACCAGTGGCTTGTCTTACTGAGATTTGCTCTAACAAATGACTATGTACACTTCTTCCCATTATGTGACCAAAAGGTCAGACTGGTCTTACGGAGGAAGGATTTTGAGAAGAGGAAATGATCACTGTCCAAAATACTCCACGGTCACTGCAACATAGCTGTGATGAGAGAATAAGAGGCTGGTGATCAGCCTAGGGGTGAGGTAATGGGGCTAGGCAATTGTCAGATTATGCAGCACATTTTTTTTTTCAAGTGACAACTAATATACAGACCAGCATGATTTTTCCCTCTCCATTTTTCAGTCCCTGGAAAATGACTCATGTGATGCATCAAGTGATGAGACAGTGGGAACATGACACCAAAAACAGATTTGCCTGTGACTCTGAAGAGCTTCTCAGAGCTCTGCAGAGGGAATCTGGGTTCAGGCATGTGGCCAGCAATCACTAAAGATGGGGTTGTGTGGGTTGTTCTGATGGAAATACCAAGTACAAATTAAAATGGATTCTCTCAGCAGTAATTTATCCCATTTAAACTAAACAGGAATTACTAGTTTGTAAAACTGTGCAGGTCCTCAGGGACTGAGGTGTTTCAAGGTCCACAATGAACTGAATTCAAAACTTTCTCCCAAAAAAATGGCTGGCTAAAATTTGCAAGACCCCAGCCTGAGCTCTGCTACACAGGAAAATTCCATAAAGGACATTTGGGTCCAATATGATTAAAAGTGCAGTGTCCTTGCTCTTCCAAGAACTTCAGAGGAGCTCAGCAAAGCAACTAGTTTATATACATTTTCATTTCTTAAAAAAAGTTAACTGAGTTCTCTTTAACACATGATATCCTGTGCTTTTTCAATCACAATGAGCACTGACCATCCTTGTGCACAGTTTTATCCAGGCTTGCTTGGGGATGGTAGAAGGAAGTAACAGGGAAAGAGTTTCTCCTTTTTTTGAAGTGGGCGAGATACAACAAGGGTGATTTAAAAGGAGAAAATCTGGCACAAAGAGAGAACTGCTTGTGCCTCCGTTCTCGGTGGAATTTTGAGTCATTCACGCACTGCAGTAGCTAGGGAGCCTGAGTGACTCATATATTGCTAACTATGGAGAAAAAAATATATTTTCTGAAACATTCAAGCATTACTCACATTTTCACTTAGTATCAGCTGATTCTAGTAGCCTTATTCCACCTTTTGGGATTTAGTACAATGAGTTATATAAAAGACAGATCGGGATCAGGCTTCCTTAAAACTGATGTGCTAAATATGACATCAGACACCTTGCCTAGATTATTAAGTATTTTGAATGCTCCTCAGTTCAGCATGGAACTTATTATCTTTAACAGGGAGGAGCTGGGGAAATTGCAAAACTCACATTAGAGCTGACTTCAAAAGCTCTTGATAATTATCTTAATTTATATGTTGTGATTTTCATCCCAAAGGCTTCTCAAATATTTGGCCAACTGGTGTGCAGAGCATACCCAGGGATTTATTACCCACTGCGGAACTGGTACAGTTTCTAGGATCTTCAGAACTCAAGATCATGGAAATATAGGAAAAATTTGAGTCTTTTTCAGGCTAAACCAGCCCAGGTCTCTCAGCCTCCCCTCATATACTGTGAAAGGCATGGGTATAGTGGAGCAAACCCAGTGAAGGGCCACCAAGCTGGCTGGGTGACTAGTCCACAGTGTGGGAGAGCACAAAATCAGAGTGTTTGGTCCCAAAGCGGTCCCAAAAATGCTGAGTAAAGGGCAACAACCTCTTCCCTTGACCTGTGGACTACGCTTTTGCTAACACAGCTCAGTGTTTGCTTGGTCTTTGTCATAAGCGTTTATGCTGCTCCAGAGTACCATGTAGACATATGATGTGGGTCAGTGCAGGCACATCGTAACGCTGTGCAATACAAAGATGGCCAGGAGATGTACATATGATGTATATAAGATGTACATATGTTAGGACATCTACATATGGTCACACTGTCCATAATTTCATCTACTTCATGGAAGACTGTGTAGACTATTTCATAGATCTCTGGAGTAAGACCAGAAGTTTGACATAATCAGTTCCCTGATTTATTGGATAAAAATGAGTTGTTTCAGTTTTAAAGAAAAGTGAAATTATGTAGATCCTTCTTGCAAATAGTTTTGAGGTCTATAGAAAAGTGCTGTGTAAGAGCTAGACATCATTTTGCATAAGCTTTTTGTGAATGTTTGTGTGAAGTCGATTCCTGCTACAAAATTTGACCCCAAAGTAAATTTCAAGATTTGTGCTGCATTATTCTGGAGGTTTTAATGTAACACTGTGGCCAAGAGTTTAGTACGAATCAAAAGAAAACTGGATATTTTTCTGGAAAATGGGAATACCCAGTTTGATTAACAAAGATTAAAAAATAAATAAAACTCTGTGAGTTCTGGACAGGTTGAGGATCCTCAGTATAAAGCATGTTTGTGCAGTGAACAAACAGGAGCAAAAAAGCCGTTTCTGTTAGACTATTTCCACAATGGTCTGATGCAATTTTGTGCTTCTTCCTTTAACTTCTCGGATAGACCTTCTCAGGGTCAGGACATTGACATCAGACTGGGAAGGTCCGAGATTTCTAGTGCTGGGAGACTGAAATATTTCACCGGAGACCACTCAGAGTCTTCATTTGTGATTGAGATTGAGGTCCTACATTCCATGGATTACCCAGATAAGAAACATGTGGACAAATCAATGTTGGTGCAGTGTTCTGCTCCCCTTGGCATGCCTATTCCTGCCCCAGTGCAGCTTTGGACAGAGGCTGAGGTTCCCAGCACCACAGGCGTCCCAGATAAGATAGATGTAGTGAGGTCAATATTGGTGCAGGATCGCATGCCTCTTGGCATGCCCTTTTGAGCCTCAGTGACCCTGGATCTACTGCTTTTGTAGATTTCTGAACTCTTACCATAACCCCAATGGAGGCTTGGGGTTGAGGCTGAAGTCCCTAGTACCATTGGTAGTGAAGATAAGAAAGATGTGGATGGAGCAATGTTGGTGCAGTGATGTGCTCTCCTTGGTATGCCTTTTTCAGCCCTGTTGTCTGTGGAGCTTGTAGGCATTGGGATTCTCTGAATCCAAACCCTAACCCTAGCCCTAATGGTGTCTTTGGTCAGAGGGTGAGGTCCGTGCACCATGGGTGGCCCAGATAAGAAATGTATGGAGGGATCAAAATTGGTGCAGTGCTGTGCTCCACTTGGCATGCATTTTCTGAGTGCCTCTTCATGACCCCCTCCTCTACTCAACAACATGCAACAGCATTTGTCTGCAGTTGAATGAGGAAGAACCAGACATGTTTAGATGTTGAAGCTTAGAAAAATATGGATTTATCTCTTCTGATGGCCTAGCAGAGCACATAAGGCAATAAAGGTATGGATGTGGACACAGAAAAATCAGGCTGGCTCTGCAGTGTACTAGGATGTCAGACATCAATCACCATGGCTAACACTACAGTTAAGCCTAATTCCAATTCATGATGCATGTGCTTAAATGTCAGATTTCCCAAATAGATAGATAGATTTGATTAATAATTTCTAATGGATTGGACTCCTTTTAAAGTCTGGCTAATATTTGTTGAAGCCAACAGGTATTTGTGGAGTTAAATAGTGCTCCACCTTTAGTGTGGTGATCTCCAGTGTTCAGGACTGTCACAGGGGAGACATAGGCACCCTGAGGGCTTAGTCAGGCATGTTCTGGAATGTGCATATATCAGATAAAGACAGATGGTTGTTTGCTCACTAGAAATATGTAGGTTAATTCCCTAGCGGAACGTATGTATCTTTACCTGATTGCACTTCAGGGAAAATTTGGGTACAAAAACTTCAATGAGAATTGTGGGAAGCACTGAAAAGTCAGGACAGAGTTCCTTGTCGACTGAGGTATAACATTAGGCAACGTAGTTTGAAACTGTTAGCTAAGAGGTAAGACAGTGCTACTGCAAAAAAACTTGTAGATTTTGTAGGGCAATTGTTATGAAATGGATCAGGAATAGGTCAGGAAATATTATTATGTTACTAAGTAATGAGTAGTGTAACTAAGAATGCAGGATGCAGTTTTGTCCCTTCACGTCGGAGCTAGAAAAGGTTGAGAGAAGGATGTGAGTATGAAGTGGTTTCCTGACTAAAAGAAGGTCAGTGGACCAGGAGTCTCCACCTTAGGATAAAGACAGTTGAGATTCTATAGAGACCTATATATCCCATTGGGGTCCATCAAATTTGGGATGACACAGAGGAGAAATGGTCATTCACCATTTCTCACATTTTAAGAACTAAAGGGCCTCCAGCAATCAGGAGGTTTGGCACAAATAAAAGGAAGTATTTTTCACTAAGTACCTATAAAATGATGGAACTGATTGCTGTAGTAATTGTGAAGGTGGAAACTATAAAAATATTCACAACAGACTGAACAAATTACCTCTGACTCTGATTATTAAGAATGATATTGCAGATACAATCTCCTGCTCATAAAGTTCCCAATCCCTTGCAGCTGGATGACAGCTGCCCACCGAAACTGCTCCATCACTCCACTCCTCAGCTGGGCAGGGAAGAGAAAATACAATGGAAGGCTCATGGCTCAAGGTAAGGACAGGGACAGATCAGTCACCAATTACTGTCATGGGTAAAACACTTTGACTTGGGGAAATTTGTTTAATTTATTGCCAATCAAATCAGAGTAGGGTAATAAGAAACAAAACCAAATCTTGGAAAAACTTTCCCCGCGCTTCCCTTCTTTCCAGGCTCAACTTCACTGCCAGTTTTGTCTACCTCCTCCACCATAGAGCTGCAGGGGGAGGGGGAATGGGAGCTGTGGTCAGTTCATCACACATCTTTGATGCTCCTTTCTCCTCAGGGGGAGGACTTCTCACACTTCCTCTGCTCCAGCGTGGAGTCTCTCCCAAAGGAGACAGTCCTCCCTGAATTCTCCAACATGAGTCCTTTTCGTGGACTGAAGTTCTTCATGAGCTGTTCCATCATGGGTCTCTTCCACAGGGTGAAGTCCCTCAGGAACACACTGCTTCAGTGTGGGTTTCTACACGGTCACAAGTCCTGCTGGCAAACCTGCTCCAGAGTGGGCTCCTCCCCTCACAGGGCCATAGGCCCTGCAAGGAGCTTCTCCAGTGCAGGCTTCCCACGGGGTCACAGCTTCCTTTGGGCATCCACCTGCTCTGGTGTAGAATCCTCCATGGGCTGCAGGTGCTTTTCTGCACTACCATGGATGTCCATAGGCTGCAGGGGCACAGCTGCCTCACCACGACCTGCACCATGGGCTTCAGGGGAACCTCTGCTTTGGTGCCTGGAGTACCTCCTCCTTCTTCACTGACCTTGGTGTCTGCTGAGATGTTTCTCTCGCATATTCTCACTCCTCTTTCCATCTGCAATGACACAGGTTTTTCCCTCTCCTTCTTAAATCTGTTATTCCAGAGGTGCTACCACAGTTGCTGATGGACTCAACCTTGGCAAGTGATCTTGGAGTCAGCTGGCATTGGCTCTGTTGGACATAGAAGAAGGTTCTGGAAGCTTCTCACAGGAGTCACTCCTGTGGCTACCTGTGGTCACCACCCACACTACCAAAACCTTGGCACACAAACCCTCCTTTGGCAGGAGTAACCAAGAAGACAGATCACTTGTCTAATTTTAGCCTTCATTTCTGCTGCTCAATATATATTTTCCACTTCCCACCATCATTCATGGGGAAGTTGTTTTTGCGGAATGCAGTTATGCAATTTTTCTGGACATCCTTGTATTTCTCCTCATCCTGATCCCTTTGTTGGGTATTTCTCTACTCACAGGACAGCTGTAGAGAGCTCCTCCTGGCTGCACAAGTGTGCCTTTGTCCATTGGGCAGGGAACAGTATCTTGCATAGAAAACAAAAGAAATGACAGGTGCAATATCTCTCAGGTCTCGGTTGTCACATGAAACGTTGGTTGGGTTCGTGAAAAGGGAAATGTTGTCTGGACAATCTCACTAGGATTGTTTTCTTAGTGAACCTCATCCTTCTGTTCAGGAAAGGAGGTGGAGCAGTGTTTGGTATCCTTGCTGTCCACAGGAATGAACTCCTTTTACCCATAACATACACAACTTCTGTGAGTGTGTGCTCTTCCGCCTTGGACAGTTGCTCCAAAGACATAACGGAATGCAAACCTGAGTATCTCTGCTGGGGCAGCATTGCGAGCACTGGATGGAAAAGCCAGGGCAGCATGGTGGTATTCTGGAGTGAAGCAGAGGCTGCTGCTGGCTGGGTGACAGCACATGGCTACCTGAACCATGGCCATTCCCTCCAGGGCTGCAGCTGCACCATGGGGCAGACGTGGCATAGTGGGGAGTCCTGTTGCTGGTGGAACATGCCAAAGGAAGGACCACAGGGAGTCAAGGCTCATTAGGGCACTCTGGATATTGCCAGCCTTGCAGGTGTTGTGGGACACCCCAGCCACACACCCATACTGGCCCTTGTCTCCTATTGCCCCTAAAGGGAGCTCTTGTCAATTTGTACGGCACTGGGGAAAAATCAAGTTGTTTGCATCTGAGGACATTCAACATCCTATCCCACTCAGGTGACCAGCGTTGGTGTAGTCAGTGGTGTCTCACCATGCAGGTCTCTGGCAGTGGAGACTACTAGTGGAGACCAGGACCAGTAGTGCCAGGACCTGCACTGTCCTTCCAGTCTCACCTCCTCTGCAAATCCACTGGATGGCAATGGCACAAAGTACATTCTGCTCATGACTTACCCTGTGTGCAGCTGTACCCTGCAGTGTCACCAGCCCTTGTACCCCAGCCTTCCCAGCCATGAGACACTTCACCTCTTTATCCATATCCTCCATTTTCCTTCTGCTTCTGCCCTGCCTTATCCCATGGCTAAGCAGGGATGGACATAACCAGGAAAGGAACTATGCAGTGGTCCAAGCCTTGCCTTGTCAAACGTCACTAGGCACATGTTGTGCAGGGTTGGGCAACAGGGAAAGGAGAGCATACCCTTGTCGCTCTCAGCTGCTTCATCTCATTAAGCTTCAGCTTTAGAGTGGAAATGCTGGACCATACTGCCATTTCCTATTATTCTGTGCATGACTTGGCACAATAAAGCCCTCTGTGGCGGATCTCCAGGAGCTACTGTATGCACCCTATATGTTCTGAAGGAATCACTGGGGAATTAACACTGCTGTTTTCAGCCTGCTGTTGCACTGCATGAATAATCATGGAAAAAATTTGCATTCACTCAACAGTGTGTGGGAATGTTTAAATTATAAAACCCACTTTCATTTAATTAAAGGGGAGAAAAAACAACAAAAAACCAATCATTCATGTTAGGTAGTCTGAGATCCTTAATTTGCTTTAAATGAAAAGGTTGCTGTCAGTTTAGGTTCAGTCTAAAAAGATGAATAATCTGTTTGATCACTTGAGAAATAAGAGATCATGTTGCCCAGTAGCTTGTTATTATATTTCAGCAATAGTGTCCTCATCCGAGGTTAACTAGAGTTATAGAACTGACAAAGCACTGAGCTGCTGTATCTCCGGCTTTATGTCTTTTGATAGCTACTGCTGAAGCAGAAGACATCCTCACAAGACACAAAAATATGCAGGAATCATTAAGAAAAAACTTTCTCTTGCACCTTTGTAAATCCAATTTACATTTAAGTGAATGAACTGTATTTCTTACTAAGAAAAGAAAAAGAAGAAACTTATGAATTCACAGTGGTTAATTATTTTTTGGAATTACTGTATTTTGGCCAAAGAAAGGCCTTCAGGGATAGTTTCATTTTTCTGTTCAGAGAAGAACAGATTCTAGTTAATATGGAGACTGTTTCCTCTCCCTGACTTACTAAACTGTACGTTATAGGTCAGTCACATTCTCATCCCTAAACCTGACAATGCCTTAGTTAGAGGAAGATCCCAGGTATAGGGTTTCTGGGTTCCTCAGACATAAGGGTCTTTGGCACAGTGATGGGTGTGCAGCTCTGTGCCAGCCCATCTTCTCATGTATCTGAGCTGTGGGACATCAGAGTGGATGGTGCTGCAAGCCTGGATGGTGGTGGGGGACACTGGTGGTGCTTAAGAGGAGACCTACCTCTCTCCTAGCACCTTTCCTGAGCAGGATTTGCCCATCAGCTCCCTTCTAAAGGTAACCCTTTAAATGTATTTGGACCTGTTCCACCTCAAAAGCACTGCCTGACTTGCAGAAGAGCTGAGGATGACCACCTCATGCTCTGTCTTCAAGCAGGGTGTCCAGGGAGCGTGTTCAGGCCTGTTTGACATGTTGTGTGCTGGAGATAGATACAACATGCCCTGATTTGGACAGCCTTTTCCCTGCATATGGCCTGGCCAGCCTGGCTTTTACAGCTGGGGAGCGGCGATGATGCCAACTAGCTACAAAACATGGGTAAACTCAGACACTTATGTGCCCTTGCTGGCAAAGCACCTCATTGGCCTCTCTGAGAGCCATTCACACACAGGTGATAATAAACTGACACATCACTGCAGCCTCTCTCCATCTCCTCTGTCCTGTCAAGCAAACAAAAGTCAATCTGGGAAAGGTCATGGGTTTCTCCCCAGGATCTGTGCTCAACTGCTCCCTTCACCCCACTGCCTGCCTCCAGCGCTGCCACTGTTCCCTACGCTTATGCTGCTGGGGCATTGAAATGAAGTGGGTCTTTCATTTCTAATGGGAACTGCTGTTTTCCTGGAAGCACATAGAGTGCCCTTCCTGATCAGAAGCAGTTATTGTGGCTTGGGGAGGGACTGCTGCTTTAGTCCTAGGCACTTTGTTAACTGGAAGAGAATTTGTATGAAGATGACAGACTGGGCAAATCTGGATATGTGTCCACTGCCAGATATCCATTGCATCCACTATAGCAGGTCCAGACCAAAATACAGGTTGATGCAGCTTGTGCATTCACTATAGGACATGCATCTAACATGCAGTAACAGCTGTTTTCTGACAGCCTGCAGTCTGATCCTGGGACTGTCTCCTTCAGGCAGCAGTGTCGGGACCACTACACAGAACCACAGAATATGCTAAGCTGGAAGTGATCCACAAGGATCATTGAGTCCAACTCTTGGCTCTACACAGGACCATCCCCAAGAGTCATACCATGTGCCTGAGAGTATTGTCCAAATGCTTCTTGAACTCTGTCAGGCTTGGTGCTGTGACCACTTCCCTGGGGAGCCTGTTCCAGGGCCCAACCACCCTCTGGGTGAAGAACCTTTTTCTAGTATCCCACCTAAACCTCCCCTGACACTTCAGGCCATTCTCTTGGTCCTGTGACAGGTCACCACAGAAGAGATCAGTGCCTGCCCCTCCTCTTCCCCTCACAAGGAAGTTGTAGACTGCAATGAGGTCTCGCCTCAGTCTCCTCTTCTCCAGGCTGAAAAGACCAAGTGACAAACTAATACTAGATATCAGCCCTCTTGTTGCTGAGGATTTCAGGTGAGGTGGTGGCTGTTGTATGAAAAACTGTCACTCAAGGAATCAAGCAAAGGCTGATGAGAAAAATCATTGCACAAGCTAGTACTTCCTAGCATATAAAAACATGTTTTCTGGTTGTCTTTTCACTGCTATTTCACCCTCAGCCTCACTTTTCATTTAAGACATCATGCAACAATCAAGGATTTTTGAAGAGTAATGTGGTCTCTTTCTTTTTCTAACCACAGCACCATTTAGAATGGGATCTCGCTGCAGAGCAAAGGTTTTATGAACTCCAGAAATAGCATCAGTACCAGGGATAATGAAAGAGTGTAAACCCTGAAGCCAATTTGTGAGATTGGGCTTCAGAAACATGGATGGTAATCCAGCCTTAACGTCCTAAGCATGTTGTCTGAGAGGTGTTACACAAACAGAGAAGCACCATTCACACATACGCAGACCAACAGGCCTTTTGCAGTCTGTGTTTCCCAAATGTTTGTCTTGACTCTTCTATATCTGACCTTATTTTTCCTGACTTCATACTTTTGTTTTTAACTTAAAATTCATTGGGTGCAATCTAAGTTCTTGTTTCAATGAAGTTGACCAAGAAAGCAAGATAAATTCAGTTGGAAGTTAGGAGGATGTGCTCAGTGACCAGACAGATAAAGGGTAACTCATGCTTTCCATTGGGTAGGTGTAATGAAAGAGCAAACCATCCCTGAGGATGGTGTGTGAAAGGGATAACACAATGCAGTTGCCTGAGATAGCCCAGGCATCCTTTAAGGCCCTATGATTCACACGACATTTGTGTCTTATTCTCAGCTTCTCAAATATACGTCTCCTGCTGTCATTATTTTTAGTTTGGCTTGCTAGAGAAACCAGGCTGATGTGATGAGGCTGCCCATCTGTCTGGTTGTCTATTGCTCCCATCTGTCCATTCTCCCCAAACCCCTGTGAAACTGTTTCAGTCCAGCCTGATGGTGGGATGGAGGTCTCAGGGTGAATTATCTTACCTGTGCCATGAAAATTGTCTGCTTCTCAGGGAAGGACCAATGCAACTCTTGCTGGAGGACAGGGTGAATCCAGTTGTTGGTACCCTGTCTGTGATAGCATCTGGTGGGTGCTGGACATGTGCTTACTTCCCAGGCAACTGGGACACAGGACACTTGAAGCCTGAAACAATATGTGCCGTCTCTTGCTGTGGGTTGATGTGCTAAAGGGCAACTTTAGCTGCAAAGGCAAGGGGATGAAGGACACATTTCTCTGGATAAACAAGACTTTCCCATGTCTGCAGCTTACTGAGCAACTCCTGCATCCGTAACCTGGGTAACTACATTTAAAGGATTCAGCTCTCAGGATGTGGCTGATTTTGCATGTTTGCATGCTGTTTGCTGTTTTGCATGAGCTGCTTCAAACATCTATTTGATGTGACTCCTGAAGCTGTGCATGCCTGTGTTTACACCACACACCTATCCGAGTGTGAGAGGAACACAAAATCACTTCGGGGAGCTTTGCTGTCTGTGCAGGAGCACTGAGTGATCAGTCCCAATCCCAGATTTCCAGAGATGCTGACTTGATCTGTTGTCCACCTTCTCACACTGCCGAGGCAACATTTAAGCCCACAGATGTTGTTGTCTGGCAGGAATATAAATGTGTGCTTAGGTTTGTCTGCTGGGGCTGCTCAACCTCTAAAGTTAACGACGTCTTTGCAGGAGTGAGACTTCTCTGTGCAACAGTCTCATGGCTCTGAAAGCTTTCAAGATTGTTTGTGTGTCCTGCCTTTACCAGTCTCTCTTACTCTTCATTTTTTTTAAAGCTACATTTCTTTTTCTGCAGGGCATTTCCTTCCTTCTCAGGTCTTGTGTCACCTTTTTGCTAGTATGAAGGGTGTAATCCCACTCAGGTGCTCCCAGGATCCCTGTGTGACTGGCGGATAATGAAAAATCCTGTCTTTTCATTTTGATCCTTTTTTTTCTTCAAATAAAGTGACTCAACAGCCTCTGAAGATCCTCAGCTTCCCTGCCAAATGGAGTGCATCTCCTTTCCATGCATTTTTATACTCATCAAAATAAAGTCTATGTGTTTATCAAGGAAAGCAGTGCAAGGTGATGTTCTGCAAAGGACACTAATGGCAAAGGCAGGGCCTGGACAGGTAGCTGCCAGAGGGGGACAGCTTGTGACCTGTTCCTTTTTTGCTACTTCCATTAGGATCCTGCTCTGCAAATGTCACTCAGTGTTTTGATGCCTACATTTCAACTTCAACTGCATGATTTGCTTGTCTATAAGCAAAAGACTTGCACAGTTTTAAAATATGAATTACAGTCATTAATTCCCCCCTTGGCTAAAATGCATGTTTATTCCTAGTTCATACTATGAACTCTGTTCCTGGAGAGAGGAAATCATTACCCACATCAATGACCCAGAATGGGAGGACCAGGGGAGGGAGGGAGTATCACAAACATCACAGAAAAAGCCTAATGTGCTTGTTATGAATAAAATATCCAGCCCAGTTTTAATCATATAACGGAATGTCTCCAAATGGCATTGGAGGCCTGGTTTATGAGGCATAGGATTGATACTTCCCCCTCCTGCCATGAAAGTTTTATTTTAGGTGATAAAAATGAGGAGAAAACACTGAAAAGTCAGGGGAAAGTGGAAGGATGCTTTGCAGCACAAGTGTCAGTTGCCATCTGTGTGATGAGGAGCAGAAAAGCAGTTTCACCACTGTCTGACCTCACTAAAGCTCCATTACCAAATGTGGACTTTGCTGGCTGTCAGAAAGGAGCTGCTTGGAGAGCCCTGGACAGCCTGCTGCAACAAGGCAAGGGCAGGCAGAGGGCTGGCTTGGGGCTCTGCTGCTCCCTACCCCTTGAGTGCTCCCTGCACAAAGAAGGGGTAGGCACTGGAAGGCATTGCCCTGCAATGCGGCTGAGGATTCCTTGTTGCTGGGGAAATCTTCAGCAGTCTTCTTCCAGGCACTGCTAGAGGACACATAGCAACCACACGTGGCATCCATGGGTCACAGAAGTGAAAGGCTGACAAGAAGCGTGTAAGTTGTTAGGGAGCAGACTGATGTAGATGACTTGCACAGCTCCAAGACCTCTATGTCCAGCTGGACAAGGCTGAGTGTGTATTCCCCACAGGTGCACACACAACTACACGTATACAGCACATACACACGCATGGCCAGACACTCTGAGCTACACAAACAGATGTGGCCAGCACTCATGTAAACACCAATAGCACTGGCAGCCTCATCCTGCTCCCCTCCCCAGCTAAGCAGGATGACAGTCCATAAGTGGAAATTATGCATACACATACAAAGGGTGTGAATCTCTGCAGCAGCTGGGCTCAGAGGCTCAGCCTGCCCAGTGGCCACCTCTGCATTCCAATCTGTGTAGTGTCTGGCACTCAGGCTTGTGAGTCCTCAGGGTTGCAGCTCCAGTCTCTCCCATGGTGGCACCCCAGGCACACGTCCATCTGACCCTGCTTCCGTTCCAGATGCTGCACTCAGACTCCACTCACTCACGGATATTCAGTGCACCCCCTCCTGCCTTTCATTTCTCCTTGCTTCCAGGCTCCCCCAGCTGCTGCCATGTCTCCAGGATCTCTTGGGTGGGCTGATGGCTCTGGCAGTGGGCTTAGGAGGAGCAGGGCAGGGTCTGACTCACCAGAAGTCACCCCAAATTACTGGGTCTTGTAAGGAGTGTATGTGCTCGTGCAACAACACTGGATGTGAATTTTTTGTCCAGTGTAAAATCCTTGGGTTAATAAAAACTATTTTGGACATTATGGCTGACATAAGGGATACTGAACACTCTCTTCCCTGTCCAAGGATCATTTTTATTTGACTGGGAAGGGTTTTAAATACCTAGGAGCTGTCTTTTTTGCACACAAGCCTCTGTGCACCATTACCAGCACTGTCCCAGCACTAAGTAGCATTTGTGCTCTGCCTCAGAGCTGTGTAGTTTGTGGTGTTTCTTCCCAAAAGCAACCACATCTAAGTGATGGTGGAGGCTCAGAGCATCTCCAAACAGCCAATTCACCCTGGCCATTCCTCAAAGGACTGGCCATTCTGTTTTTTCTTCCAAATTGGCATTTTTTCTACAATAATCTCCTTTATTGTATATGAAACTATAATAAGCTTTGGAAAATGAGTTTAGTAATCCATCTCTTGTTTTATTTTATGGTGTAATGTAACAACTATTAATTACCTTGTCTACAAAAAGTGATTTTCCCCTAATTTTTAATAACATGAAGGAAAAACACTTTAATGTTTCCAGTGCATTATTTGGTAGGTTTTTGGTGAGAAAATTTTCCACAGAGTCACCACTGGGTTGTGGTGAGATAATACAGAGCTGGGACAAAGCCTTGGGCCAGCAGCAGCCAAATAACAATGTCCTTCAGTGTTCACTTGACAGCACTAGCTGACCCTGAGTCTTTTCTTACCAATAGAGAGAGCTGTAGCAACACTGAACTGTGTCTGAAATAAAAAATTGGAGGTGAAATAAAAGCCAGCACTGCTGACCTCTCTGTAGCACCATTAACTTTCATCAGTAAAGCTCTGCTACAGCTTTCAACCCAGAGGAAATCTGTTGCTGTTTTGTTCTTTTTGCTGTCCTCAAGTCATGATGAGCCAAATACAGCTTTTACATGGAGTTTAAAGACCGTGAAGACTTTTGTACCTGAACATCCTTGTCTTGACTTTCCGATACTGGTGCTGCCTTTAGGAAGACATCTCTGTCTTTCTCTTGGACAATCTCTGGGGGCTCTTGTTGAGCTGCAATTTCTAATACCTGCATGATTCCACATGTAGGTTATTTTGGGATCAAGGGCAAAGGCACGAGGGTTTCCCTTGAAGCATACCATGCAGGTCACTGGCCACAGCTGTGTACCTTCAACAGCATGTTATACTGGCTGGGGCAGCATCACCAGATCCTATTAGTTCATGAAGTCACCAGCAGTGATATGCTTCCCCCTACAGATCTAGGAGCAACTAAAGAACTTCAGCTCCCTCCATGTTTGCCTGGCCCCAGACCTTGCATCCAGCTGCTGTCTGAAAGGTCACAGTTTCAGTTAATACCTTTCAAATTAGCTGTGAAAATTCATATGAACATTAAGTTCTTTAAACATCCTGTACTAGTATTTCCTTTACTTACACTCAAATCCATTTCTGGGCTTATTTCAGAAATCAGTTGTTGCAGTTCAGATTAATATGCAGGGAAATCCTTTCCCATACCATCAAGGTTTCTTGTGTTTGCACTATGTCTTTTTCCTGTGGCAAGTTTGTGCCTGGATTACTGAAATGATTTCTTATAATTTCCAACTGGGAGATGAAATCAGTGAGTAGGTTCAAGACTCTGCTTCCCACGTCCTGCCCTTCTGTAAGGAGACTTCCTCACGTACATGCCTGAGTTACCAAAGCATCTCCCAGGAATGACAATTCCTGCCACTTGTCACTGAGTATTTGCTGAAGCCCTTTTAACAACATGGAAAGAAAACTCATTCCTGTCTGTTTTGGTGTGAAAAGAGAAGAGCTGCCAAGACACTTGGGGGGGGGGCTGCACATTCCGGTAAAGGGAGCCAGTACCTACCTACCAAAGGCAGCGTGCTCTGCCAGACTGAGCAGAGGCAGGGATATGCCCCACTACTCTCTTGGCTCAGGGAATACCTTGTCATTTTCCTGTGAGGAACTTCTTTTCAAGTAACTAGTCTGTAAAATGGGGATAAACCTACCTCCCATAGCCATCCCAAAAAGGTCTGATAATGCTTTTCCTAGTATTTTCAATATGTGGTAATCCCTGGGGATACCTCGTGACCTTGCTTGTGGTATCAAAGCCCAGCTCTCCCAGCAAGACCTTCGTCTCTGACTCGGCGTGACTGTCTGTGACTCAGCTCTGAAATAGTGTTTTTGCACTGATGATTTTTATAAGTATAACCTTAAACTGGGCTACATTACAGATGAGAACCCAAGAACATTTTTAATCTCCTGTTATTTACTTGTAACATCATGAATTACAGCATTGCACAGTGTACATGGTATTCCCTGATGATATAATTACGGAGCTCACTATATACTGTGCTTTTTTAATTCATTGTATTCAACATTCACCTTTTAGCAAGTCATTCTTTAATTTTCAAATGCACATTACTCAGTTTCAGACTAAACACAGGAATCAAAAACAAGACTCCTGATATAACAGCCACATCACACTGGCCATGTATCCGCCGTGTTTGCCAACCTCCCACTGTAGCCTTTGCTCCCATCCCACACATGAGCAGCACTGAGTAGCAACAGGATAGGTGCAGCAACATGACTTCTTTGAGCTGTACTTTATAATGTGTGATTGGAGTTCAGCCTTATCAACTGTGATGTGCTTACACAATGAAAAACATCTCTGTGGTTGCTGTTAATTTCTTGGTTTTGATGGGGGAGGTCTCAAAGTTAAGTGCTGGCAATGCTAAGCAAGTTGGAGAGTCTGGGCATCTCACTGGTGCCCTTAGCTCCCCCTGTGAAGACCGATACATCAAAAATTCCAAGGAGTACTAAAAGAAACATTTTCCCATGGTGACTCAAGGATTGCTGCTCTCAGACCATTACAACTGGCCTGGATGCTGGTTCTGTGAGCACCCAGTGCTGACCCCAGCCACCTCCACCTTCTCCCCTACCATTTTTTCCAGGTCAGTCCCAACTCGCATTTCTACTGTGAAGCTTGCCAGAAGGGAGAAGGGGAGCAGCCTATCTGGGTCCAGGCTGCATGGTCCCTTGTCTGCTGCTAGTTCAAGAAAGGCTGAAGCTGCCTGTTGAGGCTCAGTGTTAGCTTTGGGAGGCTGCATGTTACTATGCTACAGCAGATCTGCCTGGCGAAACACTCTTGAAATGGCAAGTAGCATCATCTCCAGAGCCTACTCCTCCTCCTGCAAGTGGGGCCATCTGAGTCTGGGTGGAGCAGGAACAGACCTGAAAGGCTTCCTGCAAATTCCAGGGAAATGACCTATGCCGCGGTAACCTTTGCTGAATCAAGCATAGATGAATAAGCAGCATTCCAACACCTGAGACTTTTACCCCAGGCTTTCTGAAAATTGTAAATTAGTGGTTGGACTCAATGATCTTAAAGGTCTTTTCCAACTTGAATGATTCTATGAATCTGCTGGGCTCCTAGTCCTGCCTTAACTCTCTCTTGGAACTTACAAATAACAAAGATTTGCCCATAATCTCTCTCTGTTTCTCCTAATCTTTCAGGGAAGATGCCAGCAATTTTCAGACTTGTCCCCCCC